>NW_008625060.1:0-9394 GCF_000691845.1 Merops nubicus
TCGCCCGCGCCTTTTCCCACGGCCACCTTTACCGTGTCTCGGCGCGTTTAACTGGTTTGCTCTTGCGTTGTGTTGTTGGTGAGAATCCGGCGGTTTTTCCTCCAGTCAAATGGGTACTTCACGGATGCTCAGGTCTTTCCCACGTGTGTGTGAGTCTGTACCCACTGCGGGCTTGGTGCTTCCACAGACCAGGCTGCGACCCTTTGCTTCCAGAAGCTCAGGATCCAAGAATAGGTAGAGACTGTAGTGCCGTGGTTCAGGTTATAGCAAAAAGCCTACAGGCATAGACATCTGCTGAAAGGCTGTATGCTCCTCGGGGCAGAGCCTGCTGTCCTTGTGTCCTCAGCGGTAGCACAGGCTGGGGGTGGGGAGGTGGAAAACACCCCTGTGTTCAGAATGCGATCCCCTGTTAGCACCTAGTGCCTTTGTGTGTGTGCATACATGGACACATGCTCCTTCTGTGCCCAAGTGCAGGGCTTTATGTCTGGGCAGTAACTGAAGGGTAATGCAGAAAGTAATTCAGGAAGAGTGTTTAGGTATTGAAAGTTTTTTTTTGTTTTGTTTTTATATTATGTCTTTTTTCTTTAAGTCATTCATTGCTTCCAATTTTCAAAAACTTTGGCAAAGCTTGAACTGCGAAAGTAAATAATGGCCAACCTTACCTGTGCCACCACCGCTGCTGCTGCTGCCTGGGGGGGTTTCACAGGAAGCTCTGCTACAATTCCTTCCACTATGAAAGAGACCTTCTTGTTAGGAGCTGGCGACTGGGCTTTGAGGCATTTCCAGTAAGGTCTGTTTCTCTGGGTATCGCGGGTACGCTCTATGCCAGATTTTTACTGCTGCTTGTTAAGGCTTCGTATGTGTTCCTGCCTTAAACTGCCCGACTAGTGTACTGCAAACTTGGCATATTTTCCCAACAAGACATAATGAGGCAACCTTTTTGCAGTGTTGAAAGTATAATTAATTATTCATATTTTCTGAGCAAGCAGTTAAATAATGAGAGGAGGTTCAGAATCCACCTGGAGTATTGAATCATGCAAATTCACTCTTTTAGTGATGTAGCTGCCAGGGTATTTGACACCTGGGAAATACAGAGGGTCGGGCTGGAACTTGAAGCTTTCTTTCTCTTTTAATGTTTGTGTCTTCGTTTGTTTAAAATTCTGACAGTTTCATTAGCTGAGCAAGAGAAAAGATTTTGGTTCCAGCTAGTATTAGAACAAGAAGAAAATGTTAGTTCCATGTGCTGGAGCAGAAAGGCAGCTAGATCACCTGAGGTGAGCTGGAATCCCAGTCAGGCGAAGATGACCTGCAGTGAGCTAGTTGAGAGGGGGGCTGCCCCACGGAGGGGCTTCCTCCTGTCCTGGCAGCTGTGCGTGGTGGGCACTCGCCCGGGGTGGTGGACAGAGCCTGCTCCGTGTACCCAGAGGGCTGTTGGTAGGTTACAGGTACTGCAGACTGTCCACACGAATCAGTTAAGAAGCTGTACTTTGGGTCCAGTCCTGTCTCTCGGCAACTGTATGGAGTCTGGCAGATCTCTTCTAAACCCCAGAATTTTCCCAGTCTTGAGTTTTATGTACTGTAAAAAATAACAAGTGATAATCTTACATATACACTATCTGATAAGTCTGCTCATTTACATTTAAGGGCAAAGAAGTGAAGAAGATTTGAACTTGAGTTTGTAAATCCTGTTGCAGCATCAGAATTTGAAGTAAAAAGCCATTGCTCTGATCTCGGGCTGGTCTGGAGGGGGAGCTAGTGTCACAGCAGAAGGTGACTTCGTATTTTTCTAGACTCCTTGTAAAGCTTGCTCTTGGGTCGTAGAGCAGGCTTCTAATACAGTAAGGACAGCCAAGGCAGACGGTGCTGGCTGTGTATGATTGCATTAATATGCATCTCTTCTGTTTGATGAATATAATCTGCAAATGAAGCGGTGTGTGCTTCGGGGAGATCACACCAGGCTTTGCTATTGCACAGCTCTCTTCAAAGAGCTTGGAAGTTGCCAAATCAAGCCCTCATAAACCATGAAGGGTCAGTGTCGGGCTGTTTGTGAGAGCTGCAGTTTGGCCTGTGGACAAGGTTAAACGTTGTGCTCCTCCAATGTTTCTTTAGCAGGTAGCACAGGAGGGCACAGACTGTGTTCTCTGAGCAGTAGTGACTCTCTCGTCCTGGTGTCAAATAACGTGCAGCACTGTTGTTTGTTGTGCTGTTCCTACTGCACCTTCTTAATTTCCTCTCCTGCCCTTTCATTACCTGCAGTCCCTAGTGCCTGTGTGTTATTCACATATTTTCACAGCAGTCTCTAGAGAGGTCTTGTGTCCCTTTGTGTGGAATAAGCAATTTATGGCCTTGATGATAGATTATTTTGAAAAAACATATAAAAATTTAAATGATTTACATGTTCCCAAATATTTTCTCATAAAAATCTATCTCCCTATGATAACTTACTAACAATAACCTGTCTTTTCTTCATTTTTTTTGTCAATCCCTTAAGAGGGATCCATGAATACACATGGCAGAAAAGACCTCGCTGCTTATATGTAGTGTGGTGTCTTGATTTTGACTGCAAGGAGAAATAGTTAGATCTGCTGCAATGGTAACCCCAAGATCCTAAGTACTAAATTTTTATGATGAGTGGGTTGGCCAATCAGTTTTTTTTGTGGTGTTTTCTATTTTGCCAATTACTAGGCTGCCAATCACTGGGCCTAGCGGGAATGACACAGCCAGCAGAAAGACAAACCAGTAACAGGACTGTATTGAGTATAGAGAAGTCATTCCATGAACAGTCACTGGGGGTACAAACAAGTCAATCAGTTCACAGCAATCGATGTCACCCCCAGCGACCCCAACAACGACATCACCTGACCAACGATGGGCGGAACAAACACGGAACCGAGGCTGCCCATGGATGGAATGGGAGACAGGCAGGTCAAGAGGTTAAACACATAGGATAAAGGTGGCCACGTGGTCAGCATCACCCTCCTAGCCCACGTTTGCAAAGGTCTAACCTGACCAGGGCCTGGTTCCAGGAGAGTCAGGAGGGTCCTTCCCCAACCAGGCAGCTCTGTGAAGGCCATCCACTCCACAGACAGACTCTCCTCCCTGCCTGCAAGTGGTCCCAGCTTTTATCCCCCAGCAGACACCTGACCTTTGTCAACTCACTGTGGGACCCCTGTGGCTCATTTCCCTCATGGCTTCTGCAGGGCCAGCCCCAACTTGGAGGGAAGCCAAAAAGCAGACTCAGCACCTCTTTGTGAAGGGCTGTGAGAATCACCCATATGTCAACCTTGAGTTTGGGCTCAGAGTTCAAACCCCAGCATTTCATTATTTAAAGTAACTTATTCAGCCAAGTCCAATTGCTGTGTCCCCCCCCCTTTTCCACCCTGTTATTCACATAGGCAGCTTACCTTTTCATGCTTGTTGGCTCCAGCAGGATCTCACTGGGAAGGAGTTTAGGTGGCAGTGGTCCATCCTGATGTTGAGGAAAGCAAGTAGGCGTATCAAGAGACGAACATGTCTTAATACAGAACTCATGTCTGAGATCCAGTGCAAAAATGGGTTGTACAACCACTGGAAACTGTGGCAGAAGAGAAAGGTGAAACTCAGAAACCTCGTCCTGGTATGTAGGGATGACATCAAGAGAGCCAGTGCTCACCTAGAGATGACATTAGCAAGGGAGATCAAGGTCAGTAAGAAGTGTCTCTTCTAGTACTTCAGTGTTAGAAAGCTGGACAAGTAAAATACAGTCCCCTTTCTGAAGGTGCTGTGTCACTTGTGACAGTGGACATGGCTAAGGCTCAGGTGTGCAGCATCCTCTTTTCCTTGGCGAGTCTTCACCAACAGGGTCTCCCAGGCACCTGTGCTTTAGTGGCAGAGTCTGAGGAGGGTAGCTGCCATCAGTGGATGAGGGTTGAATAAGAGACTGAGAGAATTTGGCTCTAACAAGTCCTTGTGGCCAGATGGACTCCGTCTGAGGGTGTTGACAGAGCTGGCCAGACTAACAGTGAGGTCCCACCCGTCACCTTTGAAACATCCTGGATGGCAGGAGAGCTTCCTGGCCACTAGAGGAGGGTGTACACTGCACTCCTTAGAGAAGGCCGAAGTACAGCCCGAGGAGGTGCAGGGGTGGCGAGCTTGCCTCTGCTCTGTGGGAAAGAGAGGGCACAGGTGGTGTCCTTGGAACCTGCCTCTGGGCACAGGGAGGAGAAAGTGAGTGGGAACAGCCAGGGTGGGTTCTTCAAAGGTCACTCCTGCATGGTTCCCCTAATTGCTGTTGGTCAAATGGCTGCTTTTTTGGATGAGGGGGGAATGGTGGGTTTCCTTAACCTCGGCCGTGGCAAGACTTTGAACTGTGCCTCCCACAGTATTTGTATGTCCAGGTCTGGGTACTGTCTCCTGTGTGGGTGGGGAGCTAGATGGGTAAGAGGCTGGCAGGACGGGTGGACTCGGGGCGTAGTGGTTGGTGTTGTGCAGGGAGGTTTGCAGAGAGAGGGGTGTGGCAGGGTTGCCTCCTGGGAAGGGGACAGTGTGCTCCTGTGCTGGCAGGTGACACCAGACTGGGGAGAAGAGCGGACAGAGGTTTTCAAACTCCAAATGGATGAAGCTGAGCAACCTGGTCTGATATCATAGTTGAATTTGAGCAGGCGGTTGGGCTAGGGTTTGGAGGAGGCACCTTCCAACCTGTTTTATCTTATGAGTCTACAGGTGCAGCTGCTCAGCTCCTGGAAGCCTTGTACTGGCACACGGTCGGTACGGACAGGACACGCAGAGGACTCGGCTGTAACGGGCCAGGAGGAGGCCGGTGCCCGTGATGCGTGGCCAGCTTGACCCAGGCATCGTTTGCCTGTCACCTTGTGCCTTCTGCTCTCTCTTGGGAAGGTGCATGGTGGAGCCTCATGCACACAAGTGATTCAACCTTTTTAAGAAGTCTTTTCTAATGGGGCAAAAGTGTATTTTTCTGTAGCTTTCCTCAAAAGGGGGAGAAAATACCTCCTTTTTGCATGCAATGCAAACATTGAGGTAGCTCAGCATTGACAGGGGCACCTGTCACAGAATAGGAAGCCTTTGGTGACTTCAGAGAAAGCGAATAATGAATCTTCTACAAGGTGATATCTGGCAGCCTTAAAAATAAGTGATCTTTCTGGGTCATTTGTCATGACATGTGTGTGAATTCACGTTAGGTAGCTCAAAATGCGTCTTTTCAAGGTGATGACTTTCTGGCTCTGAAATCAGTTTCAATCCATTCTGACTTCCTCCCCAAAATACATGATGTGCTATTTTACTCACATGATTACCATTTCTTCCTGTCCTTTACCTCTCTCCCTCCATCCCCTTCCACAGTTTTTGAGTGGAGATGGGAACAAATCAAGGAGGAGCAGCAGTCCTGCTTTGGAAAAATTCTGGCTACAAGTCTTCACACTGGAAGAGTTGCCTGTAGCAAAGAGCTGCTGTTAAATGTCAGACCGGGGTCATTTTTAAACTTATTTTTAATTTTTGTTATTCAGGGATGAGATGCTACATGAAGAAATCTTTCAGTGACCCTTTCCTGAGGTTTTTGCCCTTTTATTTGCTTTTGCTTACCTGTGGTCTTTAGGGACCCTCCCAAAGACAAGTGGTGAGTTCTGTAGCTAAGTGTGGTTTACAGTGACTCAACAGTTTTACATAGCTCCTTCAAATGTTAGATATTAATAAATCATAGTGTACTCATTTTAGGTATAATACATTCAAAATAAATTTAAAGAGTCCAGGTACTGGTCATTCTAGAAGGTGGTGGAGCTTGTGCTGCTACAGATGCTTTATGGCTGTGGTACTAATTCTGAACGTAAATGCTTTTCAGGGCTCTGCTTCCATTATACGTCTTCTTCATAACCCTTCAGCGGTAAGGTGAAGAATTTTCTGTAATATTAGAGAGTTTCTTTTGTGAGATAGTTAAGAGCAATGAATATCACTGTGACATCATTAATTGTGCAAGCTAACGGCTGTTTTTAGAAGCTTGTGGAACATTGCCACGAATATCTTAGGGAAGTTAATTCTGACTTGCAGTGTGTTAAAACTCTTTAAAGTATCCCTCTTCCAAAGGGTTCTGTAGAAGAGCAGTAAGAGTTCTGTTCCAGCAAGCTCCCAGTGTTCATCTTTATTAAATTGCTTGTGTTGAACTTGATAATTTGGTTAGAAATTGCGTGGTGTCGTAATAACTTGTTGTGGTGCGTCTGACTCTGTAGGTATAACTACAGTTGTCAAGGTTTTTGAATTTTTAATTTTTGTTTGGAAAGAGTTTATGTGAGTGTATGTAGTAAATATTAATGTATGCATTTATCTGATATACTCTTTATTGAAAAGTTCATAAAACTTATTTGTTAAAAATGAATTCTTTAAATTATTGGTGTATTCAATTACACAAATTTTGTCTTTAAACCGTTTGACTGAGGAGATTTCCGTTGACTAAGTGACCTGTTTCCAAAGGTGAGTTTCCACGTTGCCTGCAACCTCTGACTTCAGCTCCCTGCCTCTGTTTAGGGTGATGTATATACTATGCAGTAAAATATGAAACGTAGCTGAAAGCTGTGCACAAGTGTGCAGCAGGGTGTTCTTAGCTGACACCTCCTCTCTTCTCGAGCGTTTGGGAAGCAGGTTCCTCTGTTGGACTCCCAGCACAGGCAGGCACCTGTCAGATGGTTGTGTGTTGGAGGCTGGACGGGATTCCCCGTTGCAGCGTGTGCAGGGTGCTGGTGCTCTCTTCTCCTGCCCCGAGTTGTGGAAGTCTGTTCATGGCAGGGCACATTGTGAGTTTAGTTTCTCTCGGCTGCCTAGGGAAGCATTCGTTACTTGTTTAGGGCAAGGTTTGAATTCCTAGAAGAGAAACTGAAAACAAAAAAGAAGCTCTTTCCCCTATCTACAGTTTTGTCTGAGACACGTTTGTGGTATTATGCCATGCTTGGTATGCTTAGTCTCTGCAGTTGCTTTTCCTGTGGTCTGAGTTTTTTGGCTTTTTAAAAGGTTTGGAAAGACTTGTTCACAGTCTGGATGCATGTCTTGACATTGCCATGAATTAAATAAGTCTGTTTCATGGTTCCCTTGGGATTTTTTATTTATTTTCCAGCATTATAACATCTTGATCTGTGTGTTGCTTGGGGTGTTTTCAAGTTACAGCAGTTAGGACAGTATGAATCACACCTTTCTCCTGATGTGGCCCGCTGCTTAGGACACAGTAGCATTAAGAGATGTTCTGGAGTTGTTCTTCATTGCAGGTGCCTATTCAGCACTCTGGATTTTGGCTTGAAGTCCTGTTCCTGTTGTCGAGGACTTCAGTGAGGCGGTGCTGGATGAGGTGTGAGCACTGCGGAGCTGGCCCTACCAAGCTGTGAAGATGGATGGCAGCTGGGGTAATAGGACAGCTTACATGGCACCCTGTGTGTGCTTTGTGTACTTGGAAGGAGCAGGGGATGCTGTCCTTCAGCAGGTGGTTGATGGTTTCTTGAGGTATAATTTTTTGCCTTCGGCGGCAGCGGGACCCTTGGAATGCATGTGGGAACATTGTCCTCGAGAGGTCCCTTCTGTCCTCAGCCATTCTGTGATTCCTTGCAGTGTTGTGGTTCCAGGTTTTTCTCAAGGCAGGGTTCTCTTCTGTTGTCACTCAACACATCATCAGTAGTGGAGACTGGATTCTAAAAGATGAGTTGTGCCAGGACCAGTACTGAGACTGCTGGCATGGTAAATGTGGCGTTTCAGCTGTGTATGGGCCTTAATTACAAAATGGCTTCCGGAGCCTGGGTTCCGCTCTCCACAAGCATTTTGTGGTTTATTGTGTAAGCCCTAGGAAGGGTTCTCTGTTTAATTGAATGGTCTTCTGATAATCATCAGCTTCTTTTCATTGTCCTGTCTTTGTCATAGCTTTGCTGCCTTTTTTTTTTTTTTTTTTTTTTTTTTTTTTTACATTTGCAGAAAGAATCTGCTAAACTGTGTTGTTCACCTTCCATCAGAGGCAGGATGGAAAGCAGTAGACAGGAGGAAGGGTTAAAGGAGTTACAAAGAGGGAGCACAAAACCCTTAGTCAAAGCGCCTGGGGCATGTAATTGTGGAAGGTCTGAAGTGTCACAATTCTGATTATTGGTTGACACATTTTGCAGTTATGGTTAGCTCTTGTTGAAACAATGTTTGATAAATACATTAACCTGTAATAGGACTTGATTGTCCTGTGCTCTTGTCATCAGCTGTAATAACTGTAAAGGAATTTTTATGCTAGGTTAGACGTGTTGGCTGTAGCCACATTTGCTGTTTGGGAGCTGGTGACAGCTTTCCAGAAAGTAGGGAGTGGGCAGGTCACAGTAAGCATTAGTTTTTTAGATGAAAGTGTCACATTAGTTTACCTGAAGACATAATTGCAGTGTTTGCTATATTTTTACTAGAGAAAGTAGTTAATTTTTGAGGGAGTTGTAACTGAATTCTCAAGTTAAGTGCCTGTGGGTTTATGCTGAATTGTTGAAACTCAGGACTTAGGGATACTGTTCCTTCTGGATACTAATTTAGGCAACTTCATAGTTTGAGTTTCACTTGTAGTTAAGATACATTTTTATCCAACTTGTTATGTCAAGTGGACAATCAGTTGTCATTTGGAAAAGAATAAATGGAAATCCTTATTTGCCGTTATTGTTGATGTGATGTGTGGATTTTTCTCCCCCAAACGGATCTTTGATTGGTCCTTTAATAAAGCAAAAATTTTACTGCTTTGTGAAATTTGGGGATGCCTTCTATAGTGCTTAAACCTGGGAGATTGCAGCTTTGCTCTTGGTTAAACAACATCCTGCTTGAGCAGGCAGAGAGCATTCAACATAGACATTTGGGAGAGAATTGTGTGTGTTAGAAGATGAGCATGAAGCTGGCTGTGATGGAGTGGATTGAAGGCTGAAGGTGGTGGCCAGCCATGGCAGGTGGGATACAGCATCCCTAGGACATTTTGAATGTGTTTTGCTACAGATTGTTTAGGAAAATAATCAATAATCTTGATGTCTTTTTGTCTTTATAGACTTCTATGATTAAATTTTTATGTTTCTAAAAACTTGAGCTAACAGATAGAGATGGGGTTTAGTGTCCCATGACAGGTGTTGACCCAGGTATCAATTACGTGGTTTTTTGGGAAAAGCAATGCGAAAACTCATGAGCAGAATTGTCCCTGGTTAAGTTTAGAGTGCTATCTCAAAAGTGCGTGCAGGTTCTGAACAGCCTTCTTCTGACTCTCTCAGTGTTTATATAGCTAGTGTAAACACTTTTTCACAGTATTTAGATGTTTATTTAAATATATTTTCTGAGGACACTCATGTGAAATGTTGCAATATGCTCACGCTGTGTTTCACAGCAAAGGTGCATCCTGGGCATCGGTGAGGATGGTTGTTTCCTGCTG
>NW_008625060.1:9425-11391 GCF_000691845.1 Merops nubicus
TAAGCAGGGGGTGTAATTCAGGGGCACCTGCAGGTCAGATGTGTTTAGCCAGTAGCGTTTTCTGCTTATTGCAGGTGTTTCCATCGATCTGACCTCTAGGACAGCAAAGAAATGCTTGTGTACCTAATATTTCTCTGTTATTCAAACACTACTCCAAGTCATGAACAAACAGGGCATCTGTAGGTTGATAACCTTCCTTAGTGCCTCTTCTCCTTAAGCTTTTTACAAATGTGTAGTATTGTTGCTGCTTAAAATTCTTATCTCTCCTGTAACACTTATCAGTGTAAATGCTTTATGGACACTTAACAGTGTGAAAAGTTTCTGCTGGCATGTGGTAACCCAAAATGGAACAGTGTCTTCCCAACTGAGATTTCTAATAGCATTTGTGCTACTGCAGGGGCCTGTCTTCCCTGGGCTGTGCTTGCTATGTGTGTGTGTCATGGGTGACAGTCCCTCAGCATGTGTCATGTGTGGAGAGGAGAGCTTAGGAGGAAGAGTCATCGGTTCTTGAAGATGCAGTTTGAGCCTCAAGAAAGCATTTTGTCTCTCAGCTGTCTTTTATCTTGCTCTTTTTCAGCTTCAGACTTTGTTTCCTGATGGAGAGGCATGAAGCATAGTGACAGGCTTGCCCTTGTTTGCCCAGTAGGATCTCTGACGAGTCCCCTGTTGGGCTGCCTCTCTGACGCCGCGTGTGCCGCGAGAGCCGCCGCGGACTGCCTGTGCGCTGGGCTGAGGGCTACACCTCAGAGCCTCTTATGTGGTCTCAGCGTTTTTTCTTCCATGCTTCCTGGAGGTCTTCCATACACTGTGTTTTCCTTTGATGCTCTCCTCCTGCTGGAGTGAGGGTTTGGCAGCAGATCCCTCTCCTGTGTTTGAGTCCCACCCTCTTGGCACAGTGTCTGGCAGCACCTCACAGGGTGCTGTGACCAGGGAGAACACCAGAGGTGCTCAGTGTCGTTTACTGAGTTCTTCCCTGGGTGGAACCTTATACATGCAGTTTAGATTATACCTTCCCATGTTATGTACATGTATGGGTGTACATATATACAAAACTATGTACTTATACCAGATAAGAGCTAATACTGACCAGGTGGGGCAGCTTATGCCAGTCATTGGACAATGTAGGGTAACCCAAATTACTGCCAAAATACACTTGTTAGGGGAGTGAAGGAAGAGCTCTTAGCTGTGTAGCCTTCAATGGACAAAAAATGCACTGCAGAGTCTTTTTGCTTTCTTTCATACATTACAGACTGAAAGAGATAAAAAGGTGAAATTCAGCTTGATTAAAATCAAATGTAACTTTAAAAATGGTGTTTACTTTTCATCACTGAGTAGGGGAGACATAGGTATAATTTTATAAAAATTTCCTTCCTTAAGCATCAGAGGAACAAGAGAGGAGTGTAGGATTGCCTGACGGATAGTATAAGTGGGAGACAGGAAAATAATTCTGCTTCAGGAGGAACCTTCGTTCATACATTCCGCATGAGTCTCTTCTTAATATCACACTCATTTAGTCTGTTCCTGGTGAAACATGCTCAAGGAAAAGACATTTAAAAAAATATTCAGATATGAGAAACTTAAAAGATCTGAACCCTCTCTGAAATAAAATGCACCATGGCATCAGTACGAGTTCTTTCCTCTAGTGTTTAGGCTCTATAAAGCCTGGTGTGTAGTAACAAGGAACAGTTTAAACATTTTTTCTGGTGTACCAAAATATACACATTGCATATTTTTTTGTATAATAATTATGCTAATGGCATTATATTCAATACAGATTTTCAGCTTCCTTCATTATTGGGCACCATCAGCTGCCTGGCAGACAGATATCAAAAAGGTATATCAGATTTTTCCCGGAGCACTTCTTTGGTCCCAGTTGCTGGTGTCTGGGCTTTGGTGGTCTCTTGGCCTCGGCTGGAAGAGCAGCCTGCGTGGTGGGCAGGAGGTGCAGAGCAGCCAGCGTGGTGGA
>NW_008625061.1:0-294 GCF_000691845.1 Merops nubicus
CCCCCCTCCCCAAGGGCTCTAAACCCCTCTGCAGACATAAAAGGCCCCATCCTGACGCCAGGCCCGGGGCTCTTTGAGCTTCTCCCGCAGCCCAGGGTGGAGCCGGCGAGGTGCCAGCTCCTCTTTGAAGTGGTCAGGTTAGCCAGCCTGGCCACACACAACCGGCCCCGGGGGCTGGGGCACCTGCAGCAGCTCCCCCACCAGCATTTCCAGTCTGACCAGTCTCTCCCAGCATCTCGTGGCTGCGGCGTGCAGGGATGGGCTGGTGAAGGGGGCCCCCGTGTTATCACGCCG
>NW_008625061.1:440-2447 GCF_000691845.1 Merops nubicus
GGATCTGCTCTCCAGCCAAGGTGCCTGTGGATGTTCTTGAAGCCACCGGTGTGTCCCTCACACCAGTGAGCCTGAGCACTTCCCAATGATTTACTGGGAAAGAAAGAAGGATGGGGTGGTGTCGGGGAATATGAAGATACTGATCCCCTCCTGGGTGCTCACAGCAGGGGGAGGAACTGGGGGGTTTGATCCCCAGAGTGTTTCATCCAGCTCCAGCCCTTGGCGCTGGTGGTTTCGGAGCGGACACCGCTGCGCCCCAGCAAGGCACCAGGGTTTGGGCATTTCGGCTCCCTCAGCACCTCTGGGGGATGTTTGCCCTGATACCAAGGCCCGGAGAGGCTCAGTGGGGATATGGAACCCAGAGCTGGGAGCACATCTGGGTATTTTTAGGCTGGCACTGTGAGACTTCAAAACACAACCTGGCACCAGCCCGGGCTCGGGGCTTTTGATCCGTTTTCCCCTATTTGTGGAGCAAACCCTGGAGCACCAGGGCTGAGACATCTGGAAGCCGATGTAGGAGAGGTGGTTGAAACACCTGCCCCTCCTCACTCCTATTTTTGGCACCTTTTCCTCCCTCTCTGCCCCCCTGGGCCCCCTCCCTGGGTGCCAGGGGTGAGCCGGAGCGCGCCGTGCCCGTGGGCGTTGGGGTGACGCACCCCTGGGAGCGGGCCCCGCTTTTGCAACCTCCATCCCTGCCCGAGAGGATTCCCAAGGCACAGCTGAATGATTCAGCAGCTCCCGTGGAGAGCTGCACCCCAGCCCCGGGGGGTTTGGGGTCCCCTCCACCAGCACGTCCCACCCACCCTCTGCCACGCGGACGGGGACCTCGTGCCACTTAATTTCCAGCTTTTTAGGGCTATTTTTTTGGAGGGGGGCTCTGGCGACTCCACCCAGGGTGGGCGGCCTCTTTCTCCTGACATCCTGACCCCTTTCCTCCATGCTTTTAATTTCTTTATCACCCCGACAACCAGCAACCCACAGGGTGAGGAAAGCTCTGGTTGGAAACACGGGTTAGTTTTTGGCTGGAGAGGGATCAGGTGCAGAGCTGTGGGTGGAATTTCGAGAGGATGAGCATCTTCCCTTTCTGAAAAACCCGTTCAGGCTTTTGCAGCTCGTTGCTAAAAGAGGAAAGAAAATGATTCCTCAGTCTGAGCCCGGCAGAACCTGCAGGGGCACGAGCCCGGGCAGGTTTGGTTGCCAACACCCAGCCCCCGACTGCAGCTCTGGGTGCCGGTGTGGAGCTGCTGGGACAGCCACGGGATGTCAGGCAGAGCCTGATTCACCAGCCCCCAGCCCCCGAGGGGATGGAGGTCACTTTTTCCCGGCTGGCTGCCAGGATCTCACCCACTCCCGGGGCCGTTTCCTCAGCTCCCCGACGTGGGGGGGCGTTTCCTGGTGGCACCGGCGTGTCCTGAGCGCCCCCCGTGTTTCTGAGGGACACCCAACAGCTGCTTTAGGAGCAGCCCCCGCTGGTGGGAAACCCGGGAGCAGGGGAGGGGTCGTGTCTCCTGGGTGCTGGGGCAGACGTCCTGCCAACCCCTGAGGCATCCGTGCCTTGCTTAACTATTTTTTTGGGCTGAGGTGGCCCTGGGGAGATGCTCAGTGATGCTGGAGGAGGCTTAGGCTTGGTGGTAACTGTTCCCTTGGTGCTTCTTATGCCTAAAATCCTGATCTGAGTGGTTGAAACCAGAGGTTGGGTGCCACGAGGGTGGGGTGCATTCACCTCACCGGACCTCCTCCATCCCCTCCTGCTCCTCCAGCCTTTCCCCCTGCTGTTTAAACACAAAACAGTCTTCACACAGCAAAACCCTTAAAGTCTCTAAGCCCGTGAGCTGCTCTGGTGTCTCCTCCTGGCATCTCCCACCCCCGTGTGCCCCGTGCCCCGTGTTCCCCGTGGCCCTGCCCGGCTCCCCGCCCACTCCCTGACCCCGCCTGACGTCGGATGTCTTTCCGCACCCACCTGAGGCCAGGCTGGCCCCCGCCTCACCCCCGCCACTCCCCGGGGCA
>NW_008625061.1:2552-8323 GCF_000691845.1 Merops nubicus
GGAGGTGGGAAATGGCAACGGTGGCATCGATCCACCTCCACCCACGCCAGGATGTGATGGACCTTCAGCTTCCTCACCTCATCGTGCTCCTCAGGAGCCTGCCTCGGGGTGGGGGAGATCCCAGCACGCCGCCTGTCTCGTTTGCTTTGCCAGCACCAGAGGCTGGTTCATGAGTGCCTTTAATTTCCAGCCCAAGTTGCCCCGAGAAGACCATTGGAGGCCGTTGGGTCTCCTTGGTGTGACTGAAGTACTCCAGCCTCCTGAGAGGAAGGTGGGCTTGGAAAGAGGAGGGTCAACACCTCACAGTGACCCCAAGGATCAGCTTAAAAATGACAGTGTGTCTCCTCGGCGTGGGAGCCACCAGCAAGTGGTTGGGTGAATCAATTCCAACCTCCCGAGGCGGTTGCCGCTGTGGGAGAGTGCCCATAAAAGCTTTTAATTCCTACCTATTTATTGCCACCTTTCTCCTGAGCTTCACTTGCTGCCACAGCCAGCACCTCCAGACGTGCCTGCCTGGGGTGAACATCTCGAACCCGTGGTTGAAGCACCTTGGCAAACATTGTCTGAGGCTTTTTCACACCCTGGCTCTGAGCTCTGGCACACAAAACACTCCGCTCATAATTGTTTGCAGGGTGGGACTTGGCATCTCAGCCTCTCTGGCTGTGATCCCCTGAGTGTTTCCTGAGGAGCTCTGCCATCAAGGTGGCTTAGGGTTAGGTTATGGTCAAAAATGTGAAGATGTTTTGCCCTGAGGCCGAAGGGGCTTGTGCTTTATGGGTGGAGAGAGGTGTGGAGGCATCTCTGGTGGGTCCTGCAGCCTCCAGCACCCAGAAGTCAAGAAAATCATAGAATCACAGAATCATTTAGGTTGGAAAAGACCTTTAAGATCATCACATCCAACCATTAACTCAGCACTGCCAAGTCCCTCTCTAACTCGTGTCCCTCATCACCACATCTCCACGGCTTGGAAACCCCTCCAGGGATGGGGGAGATTCCACCACTGCCCTGGGCAGCCTGGGCCAGTCTTTTGAGGGAGACCTCAACCTCCTGGACAAAGGTCTTCTGCAAGCTTCAGAACCTGGGCTCACACACGAGGGCCAATTTTTGGGCACTACCATCCAGGCTGGACGTGGTGGTGCCGAGCAACCCGTGTGGCATCACCCACATCCTGGGTGTCCTGAGGTGTCCCACGCCGTGGTGGGCCCAGATCTGAGGAGCATCCCAAGCATTAACCAACTCCTAGGGTATTTTTGATGCTCCATCTTCAGAGCAGGGCAGAAAAGGGTCAATTTGGAGGCCTCATCTTTGGAGGAGGACAATAAGGGGCAGTTTTGATGCCACGTGTTTGAACCATGACCTGCAGCAGCTGCGGTTGGCCCCGTATGGTGCAACCCCATAAACTATGAGTTTCCTTCCTTTTTTTTTTCCCATTTTAGGCCTGTTTTGCCTCATCACCCACCCTGTCGTGCTGACAGTGCTGGAGGAAGACACGTGGCACCTTCCTCCTGCCTCAGCAGCTCGCACCCGCCGCCGGCTCACGTGGCCTTGGCCCCACCACCCTTGACTCAGCTAATTCCCCTTTGCCTGAGGCACTGGCCAAGCTCCAGATGGGTTGGAACTGGTGCCATCCAAACGAGAGGAGGTCCAGGACCACCACCACCACCACCACCAAGGTCGTGGTCCCACCACCAGCGTGGTGGGTGAGGTGGGAGGTGGCCCCTCGGATCCTCACGGGGGTGACACCTCGGTGGCTGACCCGTAGGAAAGTGGGACAAACATCTGTAGCTGCTCCCCAGGCGTGTTTGGAGCACCACGTAATGAATGTTTGCTCAGTGATGGAGGCTGATGAGTGCTTGGCATTATTGGCCAATGATAAATAGCTGCTGTTGTTGATGTTGCTACCTCAAAACATCTCGTTTCGGTCTCTGGATGGAGCAAAAAGGGCTGAGGGCCAAGCTGCTGGTGCCAAGACTCTGGTTTTGTCTCTTTGGAGGTGGCTTCTTCCCAAAGAAAGCCACGTGGACATCCCTGCCCTGAGCTTGGACCCCCACGGTGGCAAGGAGAGGACCTGTGCAGCCAGCAGCAAGATGTTCAGGACCCCCAAACCCTGGGGCAGCAGGACTGGGCTTGGGGACACGGTTGCAAGATGACTTTCAGAGGCCTGATCCAAAGGCCACTGTGGGTTTCTTGTGCTTTTAAGCCACCTTGAAGCAGACCAAAGAGCTAAATATCCAGGAAGGAGCCTTGTGGTGTCCCAGCCCTCCTCCCAGCCTGCTGACCATGGTTGTGAGGGACAAGCACTCACAGGGGGATGGCTCCTCTGTTGATTTTGGGGGAGAAAGGGGTAAAAAAAAAGCATTGGTGAGAGTGATGCTTGGGAAACGTTTAGAAAAAGACCTTCTGAATACACCAAGATGAAAAAAACCTACCCCACCATCACCTTTCTCTCCTCTGTTGCCATGGACAACCCATGGATCCCACCTGCCCTCAGCAGCCACACCTGAGACCCCCACCCCCACCCTCCACCCATGGCCATGGAGACCTATTTAAACTCAGGTTTGGGCATCTCCTCTTGCTCCAGGTGCTGTGATGCTGGTGTGGAGCTCCCTGGTCCTTCCCTGGCTTGTGCTGGAGGCAGCTTGTCGTCTCCAGTGCCCTCTCCTGGTGAGATCTTGGGGCTGTGTGGTGGTTGATGTCTCCTGGATGGACCTTGGAGCTGGGTTGCAGCTCTGTCCCTGGTCCATCTCCTGCAGGTTCAAGAGCTGGGTGTCCAAGGGGCACTTTAGGAGCAGCCTGCATGGCCAAGGGGAGGTGATGTGTGCTCTGACCCCTTCTAGAAGGAGGAGAAGCTTGGGCTTGCTTGCTTCAACTGGCTCACCCATTTCTAAAGCCTTTGTAGGTCCTTTAGAGCTTTGAAGTCTTTCTCCCTCTGCAGAGTTGCCTGAAGGACTTGCTGGCACCTCAACCTCCTCTGGAAACCTGAGTGTGTCTGGTGGGGTCTTGAGGGCTTCCTTTGGGCAGAGGTCCTGGGAAGGAACCTTGGAGGCTGAGCCCAAACCAATATCTTAGTGTTTGGTTTCCTGCTTCCTTTGCTCCTTCTGCCCCACGTGTGGGGCAGTAGCTTCATTTATTTCTCTGCAGGAGAAGAAAGTCCCCAGGTCCTCCAGGGCAGGTAGGTGGTGGTCCTCAGCATCACAGCAGAGGGGTCCTTCCTTCCTGGAGCTGTTGCATCTTTTGGCTCTATCCAAAACCTAAAGGACCATGTGTGAGGAGCAGAAATGAGCATCAAGTCTTGCTTGGTAGGTGCAGATGGGAGGTTCTTCCTGCCCAAACTTCTGGTGAACCTTCCCAAGGTGCCTGGCAAAAGCCTTCAGGGGACTCTGGAAGCACAGGGAGATGCTTTTGGGAAGGGGTGGGAAATCAGGAGACATCTCCTCTGCCCATCCAAGCTGCTTGTTGCCCTTCCAGGGTTTCTCAGGGCTCTGCAGAGCACAGGGACATCTGTGGGGTGCAGGATTGGCCAACGCTGGGGCTGGGTGCTCAGGAGGAAGGTGGGCATGGTGGGGCTCACCCAAACCCCAAAGTGACCAGGTTTTTGGCTCTGGGACCTGCAGAGCAAAAAGGTCCCAGCCTGCAAGAGGGGACGTTGGGTATGACCACAACCCTGGGTCTTGGGGAGCTGATGGTCACTCGTAGGAGACCTCAGGCCAGTTCCACCTGAAGCAGGACCTCCAGATGAGGTCCTCAGAGGTGGCTGCCACAGGAACATCAATGTTGGGGTCTCCAAATGTGGGGGTTTTCCATGGAGGGGTCAGCCCAGCCTTCCTAGGGCTGTGTCATCCCCCCACCGTGGGGATGGGGTGGACAAGGAGGTGCTGCTGATCAGAAGATGATGTTCTGGAGAGATCCTGGGGTCTGCTGGGAGGTGATGGGGGGGCTGAGCAGTTCTCCTCCTGGTGCCAAGCCTGGCTTTAATGCCCAGATTTAGCCTTCTGGGCTCTAAGTCATAGGGGCTGGTGCCTCTGCTCAATTGGGTTAATTGGCTTAATTACAGGTCTCCTCCTACAAGCTGCCTGCTCCCATCTGTGGATCCAAGCTCCTGGATGAGAGAGACCTGTCAGAGCCATGCTGCTCCTCAAGGAGGATCTGGGAAGGTGCTGGACAGCAAAGGAGAAGCCCAGGCTGAAGATAGTTTGACCTTGAAGGTCCTTGGCCAGCTGATGTGCTCATACCCAAGTAACTCAAGAAGGTGATGAACCCTGGTAGAGCTGCTGGGAAGACTAAACTGCCTCCTGCCCAGGTCAAACATGGGCTTCCATCCACCCCTCAGCACCTGGCAGCTCTGCAGGGACCAAGAGGAGGAATTTCTCCAGCATCCTGGGAGTCACACTGGGTGAGAAGCCCCCCAAGAGCTGGCAGTGTCCTCCTGAAGCCCAGGAGGCCAACCACATCCTGGGATGCAGCAAGGGGAGAGTGCCTCCAGAGCAAGAGAGGACCCTTGTGAGACCCCACCTCAAATGCTGTGTCCAGTTCTGGTGTCCCCACCTTCAAAGGGACATAGAGCTGTTGGAATGAGTCCAGAGGAGGCCATGAAGTTGATCCAGGAGCTGGAGAATCTCTGCTCTGAGGATGGGCTGAGGGCAATGGGGTTGTTCAGCCTGGAGAAGACTCCACGAGGACCTCAGAACTGCCACCAATACCTGAAGGAACCTCCAGGAAGGCTGGAGAGGGACTTGGCACAAGAGTGTCCAGTGACAGGAGAAGGGGAAATGGTTTAAACTGGAGGAGAGCAGGTTTAGACTGGATCTGAGGAAGAAGCTCTGCAGTCTGAGGGTGGCCAGACTCTGGACTAGGTTGCCCCGAGAGCTGTGGATGCCCCTCCCTGGGGGGGTTCAAGGCCAGGTTGGATTGTCCTTGAGCAACCTGGTCTAGCTGAGAGGTGTCCCTGCCCATGGCTGGGGGTTGGATGAGATGATCCCTTCCAACCTCATCCATCCTATGAATCATTGATGCTCCCTCATCATTCCAGGGAAGAACCTTTGGTTAGAAAGGGTTAAATGTGGGGCAGGGCAGGACAGGACCAGCTCCAGAGGCAGCTGAGAAGGGCTGGTGGGGCCAGAGAGGAGATGGGACTCTGCAGGACCATACTGGTCATCAACGTGCCACTTGTCCCCATGAGGGCACAGGCTCTGCTGGACTGAGGTGCTTGGGAGAAGCGTGGTGGGTTTGGGGGTGTGGGATGGAGGGGAGGACACCCCTCTCTGGAGGGTGTTGTAGGCATCTGTCTTCTCAGCTGAGAGGAAGAGCTTCACCCCATGGGACTGGAGGTCTGTGTGGAGTCCTCGTTGATGATGAAGCAGAACCTGAGCTCTGGGCTGTTGTTGGAGAGCATCAAAAAGTCAAAGAGGTTCTTCTCTGCTGGGTTGTTCTCCAGGATCTTCTCATTCACATACTGTGCTGCCTGCAGAGAAGATGAGGCTCTTCTTGAGGGACATGGTTGGGATGACTTTGCTTGGGGCTCTCTCCCAGCTGAGGTTAGTGGTTTGTCCTGCATCTGGGCACCTCTGTGCTCAGCACTGGGGAGGCCACACCTCAAATCCTGGGCTCAGTTTTGGGGCCTTCACTCCCAGAAGGAGCTTGAGGGGTTGGAACAGGTCCAGAGAAGGACAACGGAGCTGCTGGGGAAGGGTCTGGAGCCCAAGTGTGGGGAGGAGCAGCTGAGGGAGCTGGGGGTGCTGAGCCTGGAGCAAAGGAGGCTCAGGGGAGACCTT
>NW_008625061.1:8387-12349 GCF_000691845.1 Merops nubicus
GGGACAGGACAAGAGGAAATGGCCTCAAGTTGCCCCAGGGGAGGTTGAGGTTGTCCCTGAGGAACAATTTCTTGCCCTGGAGGGTTGCCCAGGGCTGTGCCAGGCTGCCCAGGGCAGGGGTGGAGTCCCCACCCCTGGAGGGGTTTCCAAGCTGTGGAGATGTGGGGTGAGGGACACGGGGCAGTGGGGACCTGGCAGTGCTGGGGGAACGGTTGGACTTGATCTTAAAGGTCTCTTCAACCCAAAATGATTCCATGGCAAAGCTGAGATGCCATGGAGGGTTGGGTAGAGCACAAGCCATTGCCAGCTGAGCTTTCATCCTGCCAGTGTCTGCACCTTCCAGGTCCTCCCATGGCTCTGGTGGTCACTGCAATGACCAGCACCTCACTGAGGTCCTTCTGCAGGACAGGATTGAGGATTTGGGTGGGGGACACAGCAAGGAAGGTCCTCGTGGAGGTGTGATGAGCTGGGGGGACACAAGGCTCCACCAGCCAGCCTGGTGGGGCTGAACATTGGAGGCCTAACCCATGTGTCAGGGTTCCTGATGCCAGAGGGCCTTTCGATAGGAGGTGCCAAGCCCAATCTTCATCTTCAGGCCACCGAAGAGGAGGCAGGTTTGTTGTGAAACCCAAACCTGTCTGGCAGGTGCCTTGTGCTCCACGAGGAGCTCACACCACAGAGGATTGCTTCATGACTTCTGTTTTTGGGCACAGCACAGCCAGGGTCACCTGTTTTGGGGCTGGGCTGGGCCCTGTTGGGTTTCTCTGCATCTTCTGGTGGGTCTACCTGGTTGGGTTTGCTCTGGAGAGTCTAATAAACCTTCTCTAGATCTACAGAAGCTGCTGCCTTCTCCATGATGGCTCCAAAAAGGAAGCCAAGGTGCTCAGCTCTTCAACCTCTTCCCATGGACCACCTTGGGACCAGGTGCCCTTGGACAGGTCACTTCTGCTGGAATCTAGGCCCAAGCAATCCAGATGACCCCAGATGTGGGTTGTGGGGTGTCCTCCTTTGTGGTGGCACTTCAGAACTCGCTTCAGAAAGGCAGGATGGGTGGTTTTTGTCCTGAAAACCACCTTCTCCCTGCTTCACCTTGGTGTTGAGGGTGGTGCTTTGAGGTTCTTCCATCTTCCCCCCTTCACCCTCAAAGAGAAAAATGCAAAATGAAATGGAAATCAAAAATCCTGTGCCCAAATCAACCTGCTTCTGCTGACGACAGCTCTGCTCTGGGGGAAACCTGATAAAATGAAATTAAAGAGGATAAAAAAAGTGGCTCTTCAACCCCACATCCCTGCTGGGCTTTCCTCCACCCCTCCCCTAAAGAGTCCTTTGTCCTGGGAGAACTGCTGAGAGCAGTTGTGGAGCTTTTCCCAGCAAAATAGGTCTTTAAAAAGCCAAAATAGGTCTTTAAAAGCCAAAATAGGTCTTTAAAAGCCAAAATAGGTCAGATCTTCTGAGCAGAACTCTTCTAGCTCCTTGTTTTTCTTGCTCCTCTTCCTTGTCTGGGGAATTTTTAGCTGTAGATGAGCTGCTTGTGGAATGAACTCGATTTGCAGCTGCAAAAGCCTGAAGGAGAGATGGGAGGAGGGGGTTTGGGGGCAGGATGGGACCTTCTGGTGGGGCTGGGCTGCTCCTCACCAGCCAGCCCCTGTGCTGAAGGTCTGGGTGTGGGTTTTGCTAACCCAGCTTGGTGGTTTTGGGGTTCCACGGGGTCCTCCCTGTGCTGAGCAGCTGGGTTGTAAATCATCCAGGGGGATCTCAGGGGAGTTTATTTCCACCAGGCAGCTCCTCTGAGCACCCTGAAGGGTTCTCTGGAGAGCAGAGGCAGCAACAGATGTTCTGGGCAGAGGTGCTGGGTTAAAACCTCATCTCCCAGTTCATTCCCTCCCCGAGTACTGGTTTTGGGGGGGCTGTGAAAGCCTAAACCAACGCCAGCTCCAAGGAGACCTTTCCTTTGCCCCAGTTTAATCCCCTTTTCTTATTCAAGGGCTGCAAAGTGTTGCCTGGGCTGGTGATAAATCAATTTTTGGGGGGCTGGAATCAGCCAAAAGAGCCTTTCCCAGGGGGCAGGGGGTGTCCAGCTCTTGCCTGTGCACTCCCTGCCTGCCCCCAGGGTGGGAAATCCTGCCTGGAAAAGCTCCTGAGCATCCTGCTGGGAAAAGGTCTCCTCCTAGAGAGAGCAGAGATGGGGCAGCCCCCCAACCAGAGGAGAATTCCTCTGGTGGAACCACATCTAAGGGTTGCAGAGAGTGAGCAGGAGAGGAGACCACGGAGCTGAGCAGCCCCTCCAGGGGGGAGGGCTTTAATTTCTCCTCTTCTCTGGACTTCTCTCCATCTCCACCCCCACAGGGACCTCCCCTGCCAGCCCCCAATGCCTCCCCCCTTCCAAACCACCCCTGGGCAGCTGCTTTCCTCCCTTCAACCCCTACCCTGCTCCTCACACCTCAGATTTTATTACAGAGAAATAAAACCCCAACTCACCCCCAGCGCCGCCTCGGCTCCGTGGCCCCAGCATCCAAATTTGGGGTGCTGCTGCTGCTCCCCCCCTCCTTGGCAGGAGCCAGGTTGGGGTGCAGCTCCACTCCCTGGTGCTCAGGGATTTTTGGGCAGCCCTTTGGGTTGGCATCATGCCCAAGCTTGGCCTCATGGGGGTGGCACCCTGCCCATAGCCACCCAGGTTTGGCCACTGCTGTGCTCTAGGGAAGGGGGCTGGTGCTTTTTTGGGGGGGGCTGGCTCAGGGTCTGCTGCTCCCAGCGTGCCTCCAACCCTGGAGGGGGTCATTCTTTGTGGTTTTGACCCAAAATGGGGGGTTGTGTGTTCGAGAGTGGCTCGCAGGGAGCTGTGCCAGGGAGGGAGGCTGGTGAGGACGTGGTGACCCCCCCAGCTGCCCCCCTGCCACATCCCCAGTTTTAGTCTACTGGTAATTTTAGGGTCTTTTCCCCTTCTTCTCTGAAAGCTGCCTCCTGCTGCTCCGAGCTGGGGTGATTTGGGGGGCTGGGATTGTGCTGTGTGGCACCCAGCCCTGTGAGGTTCATGTTGCTGGGGTGCTGCAACCCCCCTTTTCTGTGAGATTTGGGAGGGGCTCACCATCCTAACCCCTTGCATGGCACCGGGGTGTCACCACCATCACCCAATCTCCCCCAGCGTGGGGTCCTGCAGAGCTGGGCTTCACCAGGATGAGGCAGCTGAAAGGCTCAGCTTCCAGCCAACCCCCTTTCCACGCCTGATTTTATTGGGTTTGGTCCCTTCTCCCCCTCATTTCCCTTATGTATTTCTCCTGGGCATCCTCCAGGACGACCAGGAGAGAACAAAAACTGTTTTCCCATCTGTTTCCCTGCCTGAGGTTTGCTGCAGAAGGCTTCAAGAAGCAGATGATGCTCCTCTGAGCAGCAGCAGGAACCCAGGGTGCAAAGCCAGCCCAGCTTTTGGGTGGCTGAGGGACACCCCCAGCACCTCTCCCTTGGCCAGCTGTGACAACACCCGGGTGGCCACAGGCAAAAAACATCTGGCAGGGTGGCTGGGCAGGTTTGGGGCTGACTTGGCAGCGAGGGAAGAAGCGTGGGAGCCTAAATTGAACACGACAAGGGCTGCTGGGGAAATCAGTGCCTGGTGCTGCTTCTGTTGGTGCTGGGGGGTGGCTCCTCTCACCCTCTCCACCCTCCCTGCTCCCTTGGCGTGGAGCAACCCTGGAATTTCCTTTCCCTGGTGGATTAAACCCTCGTGGGCCAAGGGGCTGAGCTGCCTGGGCGAGGAGCTCGGATGCAGCCACGCACCCATCCCCTTGCAGGTTTTGTTTCCTGCTCTGGCTTTCCACAGGGAGTTCCCTGTTGGCTTTTCACCTACGTGAGCAGCTCGTGGGTCAGCGGCGAGGTGGGGCCAGTGGAGCTGCTGGGCTGGCAAAGTAGATTTTCCAGTTTTGGCTGTTGGGTGCAGCCACCAGCTCGGCTGCACTCCCTGGGGGCAA
>NW_008625061.1:12363-13847 GCF_000691845.1 Merops nubicus
GCCTCCCTCAGCGGCTGGACCCGCAGCAGGGAGAGGAGCCTGAGCTTCAGAAGGAGGCATGGTGGTGAGTCTGGTTTTGGGGAGCCTGCTTGGCACAGGGAGGGCCCCCACAGCCCCTTTTCCAGCAGGCAGGGCTGTCCCTAACGTCCCCAAAACAGCAGCTCGGGTCTCCCCGTGGGGCTGGGGGGAGTTTTTAGTGAAAGCAGAGCCAAGGACAGGTGAGTGTGGCACAGCCCATGGAGGTCTGGAAGGGAAAAGGGGTTGAGGCACCAAATTCTGGGCTGGGGTGGGTGCCCACTCGCCTGTGCTGTCGTGCCACAGCCCAGCACCTCCTAAAGATCACGAGCACATCACTGGCCACCCATTTCTGCTGGAGGCAGGCAGGAGAAACCCATGGTTTAAGTGGTTGGTGGTGAGCAGAGCTCAGGTGTCCACCCGTGGCCCTGGTGGCCCTGGGCAAGCGACTCAACCTGCAGCTCATGCCACAGAGGGTGGCTGCAGGAGGCAATCCCCAGCCCTGTGCCCCAACGAGGACTGTGGGACAAACCAGAGGCTCTGGCTGACCTCAGGGCTCAGCAGAAGGAGGTTTCTTCCCCAGGAGGATCCCCGTGGGGTGGGCAGGGTGAGGTGGTGGCTGGCTTGGGCAGGGACCTGTTGGGACGTGGGGCAGGCAAAGCCAACCGGTGTCGTGGTGGCTCCTGGTGACCCTCTCCTGGCACTCAACCAGGAGGCAAGAAGGAAGTTTGGGTGAGGAGGAAGCGTTAAGAGCCTTGCTGTGGGGAGAGAGCAATAAAAACCCCATTCTGCTTTAAACCTTGGGCTGTGTCACCGTTGCCATGCCCACAGCTCAGGCTGATGTGAAGGTTCTGAGCTGGCGTGACCCCACCCCGGCCTGCTGGCACTGCTGCCACCTCCAACGTGGGCACCAGCCCTTGAGCAAACCCTCCTGCTCCTCAGAAGGGGGAAAAAAAAACCCCAAAAGCGTGTTTGAATGGTGGGGCTGAGCAAACCCTTGGCCAGGGAAAGGAAATTCCTCTTGGTTTTCTTTTTCTCCTACAGCCAGGGGCTTCCTCCTCTCAAAACCAACTAAAATCTCCCTCATCCACCCCTCCTGCTTTCCCTGGATGCCCACCCTCCGGCTTTCCCTGGATTCCCACCCTCCTGCTTGCATCCCCAGGTCACCCCGACGTAGCCATGGTGGGGGCAGCCAGGAAGGGGGTCACTATGGCCACCCCACTCACCAGTAGCCCCGTGGCCACCACAGCTCGGCCAGGCTTCCTGGGGGGCTGGCTGAGCAGGATCCCACGTGAGTATGGCAGCATTTGGCCTCTCCCTGTGTTAGCTGGGGGGGGTCCTGGGCTCTGAGGCTGTGTGTCTGCTTCTGGAGGAGGTGCAACAAGGACAAGGTCCTGCCCTTGGGTTGGGACAACCCCCAGAGTCAGCCCAGGAGAGCAGGAGAAGGACCTGGGGGTGTTGGGGGTGAG
>NW_008625062.1:0-15595 GCF_000691845.1 Merops nubicus
TTTTTTTTAAAAAAACATTTTTTTAAGTTTTAAGCATAAGTGTGTGTTTAATTTGCCTCAGGGGGTACTGTAAAACTTCCCCAAGTCACCGTGGTTCTGGTTAGTGAGAGATGGAAAACATGTTTACAGATCATTAGAGGACCAAAACAGGCACCTCTCTTCCCATTACTTGCTCAAACCTGGTGGTGTTAGTTTCTCCTTCGTGGCTTTGCTTCACTGTCCTCCTGTCATTAGCTAGTACCTGATTGGCAAGTGGCATCGCTGGTTTCCAGAGCAAGACCTGAGACAGGAAGCCAGAACTCCCTTACACATTTAAATAAATGTTCTCCTGTCTTCTTTTCAGCAAATATTCAAAACCCAGCTTATTAGGAATTGGGCTTATTTTCAGGTTACTAGTTGCTAGCTGATGGTAAAATATCACAACCTCTCATTCAGCTCTCAGTGAATTTCATTATGCATCTTCTGTCACGAGTTTTCCTGAGGCACTGAGAGAGTGTTACACTAACAGATCTCCTTCCAGTTTCCATCTAAATTCAATAATTGAAATTACAGTTTTAGTTAATATCTTCTCTTTTTTCCCCAGGTTTTTTAAAAAAAAATGTCTCTATCTCAGATGGAAAACCAGCCTTTGTTGCAGTTTTCCTCGTGTGTTTCCATTGTTGTATCTGACAGAAAGCACAGCAATCTAATCTAGTTTTCATATTGAGAAATCTGGCAGCTCTTTTCCCCTCAGTGTCAAATTGCAGCTGAACTAAGATAACGATAACTGCATAGTGCAACTGCTTCCATAAAGAGTATTCATGAGTCAATCTGCATTCAAAAAATGCTGCCAAGGCTCTTTTCAACTGTGAAAATTACCATGCTTTTAAAATAACTTATACCCTCCAAAAGAGAGGAAAGAGGCATCTGGTCTTCTGAAAAGCAAAGATGAAAGCAGATTTGAAAGAATGCAACAGGGAACATTAGGCAAATAAATATTTAAGAAGAGATGGGTGGATGCTGAGGGGTAATTCCATGGCAGTGCAATAAAATGGATAAGGAGAAGATTAATCTCTACTGCTCCATTCTTTTTCTCCTGTTGAATATTTATATTGCTTAGAATTGAAATGGAAAGCAAAACATGATCAGAGCTCTGAAGGGCTGAAGGTAATGGGATTCGGTGCCTTTCTTCTCCAGACTCATGTTGCATGCGTGGTCTGGTGTGTAGTTCAGAGGCCTACGTGAAGCAAGTGCAGAGTACTGGCCCGGGGGCAGTCAGCAGGGTTCTGCATCATTTAAAACCACTACAATATGTGCCGATTCTCCTTTTCTTGCCCTCTTCAGCAGGGAAGCCCATGTTACTATGGATTTTGACTTAGACTTGCTCCTCAGGCTCAACGGTAGGTGGTCTGAGGAAGCCTGCACACCAGTTTCCTGCTCTGTGCCTCCTGAATGATTAATCATACAATCACAGACTGGTTTGGGTGAGAAGGGACCTTTAAAACTCATCACATGCAGGGAGCAGGCACATCTGCAGCTGGAGCAGGTTGCTCAGGGCCCCATCTGACCTCACCTGGAGCAGTTCCAGGGCACCTCTCAGGGCAACCTGGGCCAGGGTCCCACCACCCTCAGCATAAAAAACTCCTGTCTAGACTGAATTTCCCTCTTTTAGTTTCAAACTATTGCCTCTTGTTCTGTCCCGGTTAGAAGGCAGAACTGTGTCCCACCTCCCTTATCCCTCAGTTTCCCAGATAGAGAGGTAAATAAGCAAGGCAGGGGTAATGAAAACCTTGCACCAAATTGAAAATTAACAAGATGAAATATATTATTTAACAGGGATCAGAAAGAAAGAAGGGAAGGGGTTTAACAGGGTACAGAAAGGAAGAAGGGTAGGGGTTTAACAGAAAAGGGGGGTTGTAGGAACAACAAGGCAAGGAAGATTAAACTTCCAAATATACAAAACCCAAATGCTGTGCTGAGGCTCCCCAGTGCTGGATCTCACTGGATTGAGATGGATTGAAGCTGGATGCACAATCCTTGGACGTGGATGGAGGCAGGGAAGAGTCTGTAGATCAGGCCCAGGTCTCCAAGATGGCCACGGCCACGTGTAGCACAGGGAGCAGCAGAGCAGCGTGTGCCCAGGCAGAAGGTCAAAGGAGCAAGAGGAAGAAGAGAGAGAGGCGTGCCTTCCTCCCCCCTTTTATAGACTTTGGCAGGAAGTCCCGAAGACAGGAAAAGGGGAGTGGGAATAGGACAGGTGTACGCCCCTTTCATTCAGGCTTGTACCTGGTTTAGGGTTTCAGATCTCCACCCACCAGGGGCAGCAGGTTTCAAACCATTACACCTCTTGTCCTGTCATAACAGGCCCTGCTAAAAAGCACCTGGAACCTCCTGTGTGTGGGTTGTCGTTCCCTGCCGCAGGGCATTCTTGCTCTAGCCAAGCCACTGTCACCAGTGTGGTTTGCACCACTCTAAAGCAGTTTTGTCATCTTCTGTGCCTCCTGGCTGCTTCCTGGCTACACCTCCAAGCTGACTATATTTCTTTGTGGCACATCAGGCTTGCTCTTCGAACCATCCTTCCCTATTGGTCTCCACTTCCTTGTATGCTGGACCTTTGACAAGTTATTCCAAGACTAAATTGTGAAAACTGTCGCCTCTTTCACTGCCTCCCCCCGCTCCCCCTTCCTACTTCTCACATCAAAAATATGGAACCCTCTCGCTTTCCCTCCTTCCCCTTATCCAACACTCTGGAGGTCCTGTGCTTGCCCAGGGTGCCTGTTCAGAGGTGCCCAAGCCAGCAGCTGTACAGCAAGGCTGCTGTGGCCCCGTGCCCACAGCCCAGCCGGTGAGGCTGACGTGGTTTCTCCCCAGGCACATGCTGGGAGAGGGTCCCTGCCTGGTTGCTCCTGCTGCTGTTGTTAGTTTGTGCTTCGAGTGCATGGAGTCATACTGTTTGTCACGTGACCCAACATTGTCCCTTCCAGTGTCCTTCCCGTGAACCACCTTCTCTTCCTGCTTTTTGCCTCCCACGTAGCTTGGTGGGAAAGGTGTCCACAGCAGGGTTTGCCTGAAGGCAGTGAAAATACACCTGGCTGCTCCTGCTCTTCATGTGCGCGGCAGATCCCGAGCAGGCTGTGCGAGCCCCTTGCTGCTTAGCCCTTCAGCCCTAACCTAGCTCCCACATACTGCCTGGCTTCCATCAGCGTCTGCAGCGGGCTGTGACACGGAGCTGGGTGCTGACAGCTCTAGGGACTTCTCTGCCCACAGCCCTGCAGGGAGCAGACAGAGCCACAGTGTGCCTGGAGAGGCGTCGGAGAGGCTGCTGGGCGGGGCTGCGAGTGGCTGGAGACCTGGCAGCCACCGAGAGATGTTAGCTAAAAAGTTCACAGTGGCAGCAGCGGAGAGAAGGAAAAGGAGAATGAATAGAGGTGTCTTTAAATGGTCTCATTGGATTAGCAGGATGGCAAGAAAGTTTTTCCTGCTGCTCTTCATGTCATACCAGTTCTGTGAATAAAAATAGGTTGCTGTTTTTCAGAGGTTTTAGTCTGGCATCCTTGGCGAGATCAGATTTACTTGAAATTCAGATCTGCTATGCTGCTTTCCCTGATGAGTGGATCCCTGCGTAGTGAAAGAGTGCTGCTGCAATTAGCATGGGTACCCTGCTGTGAAGGATGACCTGGAGTGCCTCTAGCTGTGTACAAAAACGTCTCTAAAATCCCAAGATTTGGAAATTCTTAGGATTTTTTTTTTTTTCTTTATGAGCAGAGAGAGGTGATTCCCTGTTTCTTTGGATTCAGCTGGTAGAAGCCTTTTGGTGTATTTCACTTTGGTTTTGTGTAAGTGCTGCCTTGGCACACCATTTGGCTACTGCACAGCTGTGTGAGAGTAAAACTCAGTGTGCACTGGGTGTGGAAGCTAACCAGCCTCATTTCATCATCCTCACACCATGGAAATTACAAATGCCAAGTACAACAGAAATAGCCCTGTAAAACCTAACCAGGCTGATTGTTCCAGGTATTTCTACAAACAGATTTTTGGAAGGTGGGTCCCTGCGATGACAATTCAAGGACTGTCCTACAGTTGTGCTGGTGTGACTACAGCAGTAGTGGCCACCAGGTGCCTGCAGAAGTCAGGCACGTGTGAAGATTTACATTGTCTGCAGATTACTGGTTTGCATCTAGAGATACCTAAACGACGTGTGCTAAAGCCCATTTTGTGGTGCTACATGTATGTGCAGGCATGTTTAAGAATTTGTTTTCCTGGCACAAATCCCTCCTGCCAGTTACGATATGCTGCCATGAAGTGTTGTGGAGATAGCTGGGTTATAGTTATTGCTTTAATGTTTGATCTTGATTTTTGAATATTGATTTTTTTCTATTTTTGAAAACACTTGCAACTCCGTGTCAACAGGCCACCTTTTAGAAAATAAGCACAGCTGTTGTAGAAGTAATTTTAAACTTCAGGTTTCTTTTCTTTGCAGGTGCACAGAGCAAGATCTGCACTTCATTGAACAGTACCTGACTAGTTTGACAGCTAGAATGACCTGCTGTTCAGCTTTTGTTGCACTGGAATCAGATATGAAACCCCCCTAGAATTTGTCGTTGACCTAGATGACAATGTGGGAGACCTAAGGGTAAAATCAGCAGGAGAAGAAACTTTTTGCACAACGCAAGAGTTACCCCTGTGAGAGTGATCCCATGTTGATTTTGCCAGATTCTGACTCTGCAAAAATCAGCAGTTTACTGCTCGAGAAGCTCAGAAAAGCAGTATTGTCCCCATTTGAAAAATCCCACAGACACTTGCCTAACATGGAAGACAACATGAATGTAAAAAATGTATATGAAACTGTGGAAAATACTTCCTGCCTAAGGGATTTGTCAGAGAACAGTGATGACCTAATTAATTTTACCAGTTTGGTCAGTGGCACTGCTGGAGAAGCAGAGAAACAATGCAGTGGGCAGCTGCACCCCTGCCCTACAGATGTAATCACCTCCCACGCAGACAACCCTTGCCTTAACACAGAAGACTCTGTGGCTGGTCAGGCTCTGGCAGGTGTCCAGGTGTGGCAGGAGACTGGGCTGGGTACGGCTCTAGCCAGGAATACCCTGCTCAGGGAGCAGGCAGGTACTCCTCTAGGAACTCACGACTGTTCTGTAAAAGGTGATTCTGAGAATTCTGGCACTGTTCTGGAGAGTTATGCAGAGGAAGTTGCAAGTGTAAGTGATGACTTTTCTGATGATGATCTGGAGTATTTTGAATGTTCGGATGTGCTGACAGTGCACGAAAATGAAATCTGGAAAAAGAAATTACAATTTTTATTAGAAAGTGATGATGAAGATGATTTAAAACTGGGTAAGGATTGTGATGGGTGTGCTTACTTCCTCCGTGAGATGCCTTGTCTGTCCCCAGTGTCAGATAACACTGTGCCTATGGATACCACCATTGGCTTCTGTGGTCATCACTCAAAATTTGAAGGAGTAAATGTAAGGAGAGACCCCTCTGTGCACAGCCCGTCAGCTTCGCAGACAGAGATGACTCTCACCGTGGGACACCACCGAGATAAAAGCACCAGCCTGAAAGACAAAGAAAAGTGTAAAGTGCCTGTTGCATCTGCAGCCGCTGAAAATGAGGATCCCAGGACCGAAGAAGAAAGCAAAGAAGAAAGCAATGGAAGTGGCCACTCGGCTGCAGGCTTCTCAGCTGACAAATCAAGGACCACAGATAATGTATGTGCCACGGCGGACTCCTCTGCTGGTGGCATAGGTGCTTCTTTGGCAAGTCAGGCTTCTGAGGCAATGCCAGAAAGCAGGACGGACAAGGACTTGCAGGGTGAAAGCTCATTGCTGCTAGAAGAGGGGGAGAGAAATTTGCCAGAAGAAAGTGCAAGGCACGCTGTCTGTACCTTGGCGGAAAGTCTAAGAAGAAACCTTTTGAAGTTGTTAAACCCTAAAGAGCTTTGCAGATACGTGAGTAACATGGGACAAGCTTTTCAGGCTGCAGCAGAGGTTAGGGAATCCAGCGCTGTGTTTCCCAGCCAGGAAGGTGGTGTTGCCCCACAAATCCCCGAGGAGACACAAGGCTTGCAAACACAGGCTGGTTTGTGTCCTGCAGAAGAGGTGGATAAAGACTGTCAGTGGGAAAGGAAAAGCACTTGGGGCCTGTCTGAGCAGAATCAGATGCCAAATGAAAACGTCTCATCCAGGGTAAGTAAAGTGTTTATCATTTAATAGAAAGAGCTGTTCTGGTGATTTAAGTGCCTTTTTTTCCTGGTTTGTCACAAAATAATGTAAAATTTCAAGTAGTTGGAAAGATACTGTTCATGTACATCTGAATGACAGCTACGTCTGGGAAGGAAATCTGGTGTTGAAAAAGGCCCAAATAAACCATAAGCTGTTCTAATTATAGAGTGAGACTGATGATAGTAAGAGGCACTAATGGGACTGTGGACAGCTGGATGGGGAAATCTGATACGGAGGCTATGGCACAGGTCTTACCAAAGTAATGCTCCTTTCATCCCAGAAAATTTCTGAAATACCTATTGTGAGCAGAGAATGTTTGGGTTTAGTTTCTTTTAATTTTATAATCAAAAGAACAAAATTGTCATCCACTTATGGTGCTGGAAATCTAAAACAAATCAACAGGGGTTTGCTCTGAATTTATAACAAGGAGGGGAATTTAATCCAGAGAGTTCATGTGAGAGAGGTGAGTGGAGCTTTGCTTTTTAAAAACAGAACAATCAAAAAGTCAGATATTGCAGTTGAAATGCAAAAAAAACAGTTGAAAATAAAAACTCTGAAGTGGTACTTTCATGTGCTTGCATATTTTATGCTGTAGGAAGTAAGATACATAGGAAATGAATTGGGGAAATCAGGATAGTTGTACAAACTGTTATGATGCTCCATCGCTTCTCGTAACTGGGAGAATTGGACCATTCTTTTCATTTCACACAGTGAAGACTCAAGATATATAAATACATATGTATTAGTATTAAATCATGAATAATCTTATTATCACTGACTTCACTCATTTGAAGGTGTGTAGCTAATTGCAAAGGAAAAAAAAAAAAGACCAATAACCACAGGCTTTTTCCATTTCCACATGCTTTTCTTCATGTCTATTATTTAGAACAAAAGGCTTGCTGGTTCTGGGGAGTAGACTGCTCCCAGTATCACCATTGTAGTGTCTTCAGCAGTCAAGTCTCACGGAATTCTTCTGCCTGAAAAGCATCCATGTGTTTCTCTATTTTTATAGTACACAAAATTCCCATCACGTTTCAGCAGCACCTCATGTCTTCTGCTGGGGAATGCCCCCTGTTGGAAGGACCCTGCTGAACTTCTGGGCTGTGTATTACCACGGTTTGCGAGAGGCGTTGTTTCCTTCTCTTTTCAAGTGCAGTGCAATAATGTAAATACCAGAAGCCTCTTAGCAAAGAGCTAAGGTTTCTGGCCAAATTTGCTACCTGCAGTGACTGTGTATTTCTTCTCTTTGTGTGTCCATGGCCAAAACCTCACATTAGATAGAAGTCAAATAGGAAATAAGTATTGGTGTACGTAAAAGGGCTAAGAGATGGGCACAAACCAAACCCCTGGTTTTAAACACACATGAGTGCAGATGGAATTTAGCTGTAGGTTCAAAATAGTATGGTCTTGAAAATAAGCCAGACAAAAGCATCCCATCTGGAAGGTAGTCTTCGTAGCAGAAGGAAAAGGTGGACAGCTTCTCAGAGCTCCCGTTTAGCAAGCCAGAAGCCCGTCAGCAGTCTGCTTGTGTAGCCTAAGAAAGGCAGGAGAGAATCAGCGGCAGGCAGGGCCCTGTGAGAGTGCTCCCTGGCACGAGCTGGAGTCCAGCGTGTGGGGCAGCTCTGCTGGGAGCATGGGGAGGGAGGGGGGGCAGCTGTTGGGGTGTGCTGTGTGCTCCCTCTCCGTGCGGGGCCGGCGCTGCTCAGCACCCAGAGCACTGCACCAGCTCCCCAGGGCTCCACGCCTCCCCTCGCTGCCCAGTTGCCTCTGACTGGGACAATCCTTGCACTCTTTCTTGTGCAGCAACTGCTGTTGTGGGTGACTTCTCCTTCCACTCGATGGTCAAAGTGGGAGGCTCCTGGCTCCCCTCATGACCTCATTCCTGGTCCAGCCCCAGGTGAAATTCTTTATATAGCTAGTGCCTCAAAGCAGCTTAATTAAAGGTCCTAAAAGCCAACACTGCCAGCTGTATGATGTTACATACAGTACAGAGAGCCAGGAGGCTGCAAGGTTGCAGTGTGTCATTCAAGAGCTGGTCTCTTGCCAGCGTTCAGCCAGCACCCTCCGCACGAGGCGCTGGGGTCTCTCCTGATCTGCAGAGCCCGTGGCTGTGGCCTGCTGACTGCCAGCGGTGGTGGGGAAGCCCTGCTGGACACGGCAGGTTCAGAGGGGTTCCAGGGCATGACCAAAGCCCGCGATGTTGGCGCCGATACCCCGGGAAGAGTGGCGTGTGGTGCTGGTGTGTATTCCTAGAACTTGGGTTTTTCTGGCCAATTAGATCTACTGCTCAGTCTGCTGTTATTTTGGTTTTGCTCATGTCAGAACAGCCTGTTCTCATAAAATTTGAGAGACAATTTTACATTTTATTGTACAGAAAGGAGAGAAGCAGAACGGACACAGAACTTCCAAGTAATTGGATAATTTGGTTGTGCACAAAAACTGTTTTGTCTAGCATGTAATACCTCTGCTTTGCTAGATTCCAGGGTAGCCAGAATTGGAAGGACTGCACAGACCAATGAAACTGTTGATCTCTTGGGCTACTGGCCCTGTTCACTATGTTAAGAAGGCATCTATCTGCTGTTGTGTGGGGTGTGGAATGGACAACTGTGATTTAGAGTGTTTCATTGCTGGGGCACTCAAGTTCAGAGCTTGCTGCTCTGTGGTGAGCACAGAAACGTAGGTGCTAGTTGTGCGCACTGCACTCCGACACTGTGCTGGGTGGGAGGGGGATGTGCTGGGAGCCACGTGCCAAAGGATGTGGGAAAAGGGTGGAAGTGTAAGAAGGGAGGAAGGACCTGGGCTACACAACGAAGGAAGAACAAAAGGAAAATGTTTGAAGGGGTGCCAGAACAGTTTCAACAGGTCAGCTCTGCCCACGAGGGGTAAGACTGCAACCCAGCAAGTGGTTTCACATAGGCCAATAAACAGCTGTTGGATGGGGACAGGTTTAATGGCTGGCTTTAATACAAAGTGGGTGAAAACTTCTGTTCCAAACCAGTAGTGAGTAAGGATTACTGTGCATGCCCAACACATCATTTTCAATCAGCTTCTAGTTGTTTCATTTTTCATTCAAATATTTTTAAAGTACATCTCTGCCTCTTGCCTCTTTTGAGTGAGTGATTGCTGGAAAAAAAGGAAGGTTTTCTGGTTATCTGAGAAAAAAAATCCAGTTGGTTGCAATTTTTGTAAGAGACATACATTCTTGCTCTCTCTTGGGGCAACTTGCCACCACTTACAATTCTTTTGCTGGAATTTTGAAAAAACAGTTTGCCTGAATCTGTTCCCCAGGAGAGAGGAAGCACAGACACATGCTGGTTGTGCCTGGGCAGCCCATTGCTCTGTGTGGTCACAGGCAGAAAATTTGCTTTCTCTTCTTTGAAACACTCCAGGTCTTACTGAACTTCCTCTCCTTCTGGCTGTTGGGCAGGGGTAGCAGGCTGCTGGCAGAGCGTGCCCGGCAGTCAGCGCCTGCAGGGCAGGGTGCCTGGCTTGCCTGCCTAAAACAGCTGAAATGACTGGAAGGGTTGAGGTGTTGTGGCGAGTCCAAGGCAGGTGTGCCATTTAAAGCAGAGTGGTATTTTAGGAAGGAGAAGTTTGAGTGGCATTGCATGGAAGTAGGAAAGAGAAGGACCCACTAAACTGCTGCTGGAGAACAGTGTAAGCTCAAACCAGTTCCAAACAGGGTGGGTTTGAAGGAGCTCTGGTCCAGAGGCTGCGATGTACCTGTTGTCTGTGTTCTAAGGATGGTTTGTTACCCTCCCTTTGTACAAACCAAGAGGCAGAAATGTCACTTGGAGACTTCATTTACAGGGGAGAATTACCTTGCTAAACTATATCCTGTTAAAAAACACTGAGAAACCATGAGATAAAATTAATCACCTCATTTCAGAGATGAACTTCTTGCTTTCATTAACAGAAATGGTTCAGCTGATCAGGTGAAAGGCTGATGTATAAATTATCCTTACATTTTGTAGGGGAAAGAGAACCAGAATAGCCTTAACTCACACCTCCTCAGTTTATCTGGATGTGAATGTGGCAGTTTGTCACTCAGTTCAGAAGGAAACTTTGTCATGTTGGGTGAAGATGGTCCATTTCTCAGGCATGGCAAGGGGAGCAGAGGTGACAGAAGTGCTCACTCCCTATGGCCTTTATTTGCTTTTCATTTAAATATTCCTGTCAGGCTTTGGAACAAAATGGTTCTTGTTAGTGGAGCAACAGATCCAAGGAAGGGTCCTCATTACGTGGTGATTTCAAACAGATGGAGAAGGTGGCTCTGCGTTTGAAGTGGGCGCTCCCATTTTCCTGTTACATAGCTACTAGGTAACAACCTTACCTGCTTGTCCCTCCTGTATTCACAGAACCCGGGGCTTTGTGATGGAAGTGTGGGGACTCTATTTCGTGTATGAGTTTAAATACACAACTATGATTTCATCTTTCTCTCGTCACACACCAGGAAGATTGTTACACATGCACTAGTTAAAATATCTTGTTCTATTGCAGTCACATAATTAAATACTCTAGTTTGTTACCATTCTTTTCTCACACCTGGAGTCGAGCAGACTGTCCAGTAATTGAAGCAATAGTTAAGATGTGGGACATTAAACCCTAGAAATCTTCTATGAGAACACAGGGAACAAAAATCCAAATTAACATGAGTAGTTCTAGGACTGTGTTAGCTGAAACAAATCTAAGTGAAGAAGATACCAGAGTTAAAGCCAGCAAGGTTTCCTGAAGCATGCCTAAAGGATTTGGATGCAAGTACCTTCAAACAAAAAGGCCATGGAGCTGATGACCACATACCGTAGGAGCACATACGTAGGCTAAATAACAAATAAACAGACCAGAAGCCTGCCCCTGTGAGGCTCCAGACTGCGTCCTGCGTGCAGAGCCGCTTTGTGGCGGGCGGGACCAGGCACTGGTTACGAGCCCTCCTCTGGGCTCCTGTTTGGCACCCAGCTGGCACAGTGCGTCTGCAGCGCTGCGAGCCTGCAAGTGCAGCCTGAGACAGAGGTGCCAACGTGGGCAGGCACACAGGCTAGCTGAAACAGCCAATGCCCTTTCCCCTCGGCACAAGGGAGCTGTCTGTTTTCAGTTCCACACCAGCAGCAGGTAGGGACTGGCTGATCATATTTCTATCATATTTTGCAAGAACTCCACAGGTATTCGTAGCAGCTGTGATTGAGGCTGCTGTGGCTGTAAGGGATAGAAAAATAAACTCTGCTTTCCAGAGGTTTGAGAGGAAGTGGAAGTGGCAAAAGGAGCACGAGGTTCAGACCGTGTGAGTCAGACCAACTGACTGAGAACTGGAACCTAGTGCAGAGACACATCCAGGCTCACATCCCCCTGGACCTGGGCAAAAGTGTATGTCTAAACTCAAAGACCTAGAGACTGGCATCTTCTCGTGCAGGGCAAGCAGCCTTGAGTGGGTGACCAAGGCACTGGGAGCCAGAGGGGACTGCAGCTGTCCAGCTGAGGTTCCTAGGTAAGTGTGCTCTGGGCAAGGAGCTTTGAAGGCAGCGTGGTCACAGCCGCGTGGTGCTTGGGGTGGGGACAGAAGTGAAAGTCATTGACAAAAGTTTTCTATATCTCTTCCTTCCCCATTGTCCACAGCATGTAGTCAGCTCCACATCCTACTCAAGCTGAATGGAGAGACAGAAAGGATGAAAGGAGTTGCAGCTGGAGTGGGTGGCTTTTGCAGCAAAGGAAAGCAATATTTACTACAGCCGGTAATCCTTTTACCATGAACTTATGGAAAGTAAGAACTTAGTGTCTGAGCAGCCCCTGTCTCTGCCTGAGCTCAGAGCAGCTCATGGGAAATCCTTCATTACATATCCTTCACTGAGCTCTGCGTTACATGTGTCTGGCACCTCTTGTTGCATGTTTGCAGCTCTGCTGGAACCCAGAGGCCTCGCCCATTGTGTGTCGTAGGTGTTCATTTCAGCCATCCAGTATATCACTGCAAGTTCACAAATACCTATGGTTGGAACTGGGACTCACAAGGAAAATAAAAAAAAACCAAACCAAAACAGTTATGAAGTTGAGTTTGTGTCTGAATAAAAGCTACTCAGTCTGATGGTTTTTAACATCTCTTCATTTCTGCTGGGAGTAGATACTTAGCTTCAGACAAACGTACAAACTAATTCATGAGGTCCGTGTTGTTATATCCTGGCTATTTGGAAGTAAATGTTTTGTTTTCAAAGACTGACTGCTAAATTGCTCTCTACTCTTACAGATTGTTCTGACAAATGAATGGTAACCAAAAGCATAATTTGCTTAGAGGACTATGTAATTTTGTCCAGTAAAAAATTGTAGGCTTCTCCATCTGTGACTTGCTGTGGGTGAAACATGCTCACTGCCTCCATGGGACTGATTTAGTGCTGAAGGGGACAAGGGAAAATCTTTGAGAGCAAAAGCTTGGCAGGGACTCTGGAGCAAGAGCTTAAGCTCAGTGACAGCCCAGTTCTGAGGGGAATGGTTAACAGTTTAGCAGATACTGTATGCCAGGCAGATGGCAGCACTTTTGCCATATCTTGCAAGCCCAAGTATCAGCCACTTGTTCTCTTTTATGAGGTCTGTATTCCTTGCATAAATTAAACTTAGTCTGGCTTAGTTTAATTGAGGAGTGGATTGTTTCTACAAAAAGTGACAATTTGGAATATTTTGATATAGAAGAATAAAGGAGATGCAGGAGGAATACGGATTTTTATTTCCTGCCCTAGTTTTCCCAGCAGTACCACCATGGTTGCAATGCATGTGTCATTGCTAGAGGAGGGCTGAACATGCCTTAAATGGAACAGGTCATTACCACCTGGACAGAGGCAAGATCTGGGATGCTTTCTGGCACTCCCTTTTGAAGAGGGACTTGTCGCCTCAAGACGTCGGAGGTGACCCAAGACAGATTTCGAACATGGCTTAAAACTGACCTAGAGGTGTTTGGTTTTTGGTAGGAGTCTTGTTCTGAAGTACACAGCGCGGCAGGCCTGGAGTGCCTTCTCTGAAACATTTCAAGACTGATACAGATTAAGAACGAATCTTTGTGAAACTTAAGATAACAATGCCTGTGGTGGCAGCAAAGGAGAAGGCAAACTCCTGAGAAACTCATCTGGGAGTTCCAGAAACTCATCAGTTTGGATTGTGTAATAGTTCCATAAGTGTGATGGGACACTCTAGCTGTTAGCAGAAGGTATAGATACGACGGGGTCATTTTAGTTTGGTTTGGTTTATTATATCTGTTTTCATCTAGCTGGACTATATCAGTCATTGATCTTCATCTTGATTAAATTTTATGTTTCTCAGCATTTGGATCCTGATCTGAAACTCACCAGGGTTCAAGGCTATTAAGACCCAGGAGTTTGATTTCTATCCATTGAGTAGACAGCTAGAAGTCAGAAACTTGACTGTTGACAAATATTTTAAAATAAATAAATCAATAGGTACATTTCGAGCCAGAAATCTAGTTCAGGACTGTGTCAAGCAGGAATTCTATTTTTTAATTACTTTTCTCTTTTTTCTTCTTTGTAGAATCAAGGTGCTAATCTTAAGACATTTGCCCAGAATTGTGAGAGGCTATGTGTGGAGCCCGAAATAGAAAAGGAAGGTGTCTTCAGGACTCGTGAGAGTGCGGGAACCACCCATCCAGCTTCAGAAATGCTCTGTACTGGAAAGACATTGCAAGCAAAAAAGGTGAATTTACAGACTTGTTCTCACCACTATGGTCCTTGTGATAAGAGAGAAAGCTGTCACCAACAAGTCTTCTGTGAACAAAGAACTAATACTGTTAGTAGTGACAACAAATCTAAGAGCGATGTTTCACCTTGTCCTTTGTGGGATACAGACTTGGTCCCTGACAGACAGGAACGTTTATGTGCTGTTCCCTCTTCTGCAGAGCTGTGTGATGAGCCAAGGGAGGCAGAGCAAACATATAGTTTTGACTCACACAACAGCAGCAACACAGATATTCTCCTCAGTCTGTCATGTGATGAATCTCCATTTGGAGCTTATTCCAAGTCAGTCCTGGAATCTGGAGAACCTGGGTGCAAAGGAGATGCTGATGTATCTGCAGTGCATGACAAGCTGTGGAAACTTCTTAATGAAGATGACTCAGACTATCAAATCCCATTTGAAAACCAGAGGATCACAAGTTTAGAAGTGAGGCCGGCAGGTATCACAGTCACAGAACTGAACCTTGCACAGGAGACCTGTTCTGGTCATCTTTTGCCAGTAAACGTGGTAGAGGAGCAGGAACCCATTACACAACCGGCTAGTAGACAACAAACAGAGAAGGAAGACTGCAATGTTTCTAGTATGCTACTTACAAGAGATGAAACATGTAGCAGAGCATCTATAGGAAACATTTGTCTTGCACAAGTGGTGGAAACAGATGGTGTATGTCTAGATTCTAGCACTGGAAATAAAATGGAAACACCATCCATTTGTGTCTCAGCAAATGGTATCATGTTAAATACAGGGGAGTGCTTGCAGCAGAAGCCAAATCAAACGTTGACTGACAATAATGGCTCCATTCAGATGACTGTTGCTTGGGAAGGAAAGCTTACCACCAGTCGTTCTTCCCAATTATGTGATGAGATAAAAAGTGCTCAGAGTCATAATTTAGGATGTGACACAGAAAACCCCCCTTATGTGTCAGATAAGTCCCATGGGACAACTGGACAATTATTTCATAGTGAGCACAACATATCCCTGATAAATGAGTCTGTAACTTCTAAAGAGGGTCATTCTAGAGACTGTTACCCAGCAAGACAAGAACTGGCTTATGTCCCTGAAGAGAAAAACATTTTCCTCAGTGAAAATACCAGTCAATTTGCACATGAAGAGCATTTCTCTCATAATACCATACGTAAAAACTATGAAGAAGGTTTACAAGAAAAAGGAAATCACTCAGACCTGACTGCACAAAATGACACTAATCCTGACAGTTGCCATCTTTCAAAAAATGATGACTGTCAAGATTTTCAAGTTGATTCTACTGCACAGAAATACAGTTCTGTGATGCAACTGCCTCATTTCATTAAGACTCCTGAAACCATAACATACAAGAATGCACCCCAGAATACAGGCCAACTGACAGAAGTAGAGAACCAAGAACCGGCACTCCCTCCCTTTTCTGGGGATCCATTTTTAAGAGAATTTTTTGTAGAAGGGCCCAGGTACAAACCATGTACAACAGGAGAAGGGCAGAGAGAGATTTGCATAGGTGATGAACAAAGGGCTGAGACTTCCTGTGAGTCAGGCGTTAGTCATGTTTCAGAGAGTCAGACAGCAGTTTCCCTCCATAACACCTCAGAACAACGTGTGTTTCCTGTTGAGGACACCTTCAGTCCTGACCGAGAGCTGCAGGCAGCTCCTTCAGCCGGTGG
>NW_008625063.1:0-10185 GCF_000691845.1 Merops nubicus
GGCCTCCCTTCCCTCCAGCGTGCCATCAACTGAACTTTGCAGGTTTAGAGTTAACATGAACCTTTCTGTGCCGTATAATCATCTCTGACTGCAGTGGAGACATTCCCTAGGTCTGACTGTGCTGATGGGGTGATACTCAAACACAAGGTTAGGTGGGATTTTTGTGGTACTTGGCACAAGAATTGCCAAGGGAATGCTCTTCAGTTTTGTCAACAAAAAAATTCGAGTTTACTGAAATGACTTTATTTCATCAAATGTAAAACTGTCATAAACAACCATTTTGATCAGAAAATTGTCATCAATCAAATCTATGTCTAATTTCTATGTGTGGTTTGTATCAAGTGCTTGAAAAATGATTGCTTTTCAACTGGAAATTAATTTGAAGCATGTGATAGATTTGAAATGTTGATTAGCACAAAGGTAGCAGGTGGCTCTTTGCCCTTGCTCTACACTGCTCTGTTAACTGCAATGGTTCAGGCTTTCTGCTGTTTCTGCAGACTGAATTAACACTGCCCTACCCCACACAGGCACGATTTTCTGAAGAATGGAGTATGGGGAGAAGAAGCCATCCTGCGTGGGTCATGGCAGGGGTGGACACAGGTGGTTGTGGGAGGTCAGAGTATGGACTGTACTGGGGAGAACCAGGGCTCCAGTTTTTCATGCAAAGAAAAGAAAGTATTTAACCTCTCCTTCACTGTGCCCCATCCCACTCCATGTTCACTGCTGTAACTGCTGACGAGCAGATGGAGGAAAATGGTGAGTTTGCATCTTCACTTTTTCAGCTATACTGGCATTATTCAATACTAGCAGTTACATCTGTTTTGTTTGATGACTACAGCTGCAGATGCCTTATCAGTTTGTGTTTGGATTTACTTTTAATCATAACAGATGTGTTGTCTGACAGGGGGCCCTGTAGCTGTGTATGGCACATTTGAACTTTCTGTGTTAAAAAAGAATAAAAAAAAAGAAACTTACAGCAGGGAGATAAACCCAGGATATGGAAAAAAAAAAAAAAAAAAGATACCAGCAACTGTACTAGGCCAAGCTGTAAGGAGACATAAGAGAAGAAAGTCAGTCCTTGGACACAGCAATCACTGATGAGTTGAATAAGGCTCATGCAGGAGATATTTGCTGAATGTGTTTGCCATCCCAGTATTCACCTCATCTTGCCCTTTTAAATCCATCTCCTAGATGCAAGCTTTTGTATTGTTGTCAGACTGATCAACAGATATGTGTGCATTGTATTACCAGGCCATCTTTGTGCCTATGAAATATGGGCAGGCTGCGTCCCTTCCTAGGAAGGGGAGGATTTTGAATTTGTTTGACTTCTCAGGGCTGGATTATTGCAATTCTTTTTTTGCAGGAGTTACCAACCGTGTTATCTCCTGAATGTAGCTGATACAGAATGCAGCAGCTCACAGGCTTTTGGGCACTTGGTTGTTTCAACATAATGTTGCCATTTTAAGTGTCTGTGCTGGCTTCTGGTGAAATTTTGTGTCAAATTCAGAGTCCTGCTACTAGTATAGAATGTGTTGGATGTTACAATGGTTCCCTTTGCTGTCTGGTAGCATGTTTGTCACTGCTCAGCAAGGTCCTAATGATTATGGTAAGGGAATGCAGAAGGAATGAGCATCTGCTCCCTGAAGGGTGTCTGGTCAACGATCTCCCTGTTGCAAAAGGGGATGATAAGAAAAAGAGGAAGTCACAAGAAAGAAGACACAAAGACCCAAACCTAACCAACAGCCAATACGGGAGACACTGACTGATAAGGATATGTGGATATAATAATGTTTAGTTCAGTAAAATTATCTATTTCAGGATGTTGTCAAAGGGGATGATAAAGCAAGTGAGGGATGTATAAACCAGATAGACAGAGACTCAAACCTAGCAGACAAATATGATATAGAAAAAGACAAGAAACCAACCTTGATATGAGCAGCCAGCACAGCAGCCTGGCTAGAAGGGGAAAATTCCTAAACAGAAGAAATTGTCTTCTGAAAAAGTACTGACAAAGGCCTGCCAGCCTGGAGCTGTGAGCCTGGGACCCAGAAACACCTGTGAAAAGTTCTTCTGGCCTCTTAGAAGTGCAGCCAGGGTACCTGTAAACTGGAGATTTGGGAAGGGGCAGGCAAAAACATGGTCCATCCCCCTGTGTGTGTGTGATGTATGTTTGCTCCTTGCTTGTCGCATCCATCTCTTGTGTTTGGTACTGACCCAGCTGATACAGTACTGCAGCAGCTGAAGCACGATGGAGTGCTCACACATAGCTATCCCAAAATACCTCAGGATGCCTCAGCTTGCTCTAACTTACCGTCTTGTCTCTGCTTTTTTTGTTTTGTTATTTTTGTGCCACTTTAACAATATCAGAAGTTGTCAAAAGGTAACTATGAAAGACACATTTAGAAGGGAAAGGTCAAAATTACTCTCCTGTCTTTGTCACTTCTATCAGCAGTTAATTCAGCTTCTATGCTGTGCTGCCTGGTTTTGCCATAGCTCCTTCATTTGGGCCCCTGGTACCAAATATTAACGAGCAATGATGCAGGCCTGTGACATTTAGCTGCTGAAACCTGCCCAAAGTGAATGCATTCAGCGAGGTGCATTGGAGGCTGAGACCCTATGGAAAGCTCAGAATGATGTGCTCAGAGAAGTTGTTCAGACTTTGCCATGCGTGAAATAACCATTTATCAAAGAGACCTCCATCCCTCTCTCCAAACACTACCAAAATACTTGCAAGTATTGAAGCAAATGGCAAGTGACCTCTGCACTCCAGGGAAATGATCCTCCCTCGCCTGCAGGACCACATAATGAAATGGAAGCTGAGCCTTTTCTTCCTAAATTACAATTTCCTTCTCTTTCAGGGGGGGAAGGGGGAGGAGCAGTATCAAATTTGTTTTGCATATTTGCAAATATTTCTAAGCAACATGAGATTAATGCTCCTTGCAGTGTCAAAGCCTGAAAGTTTGAACTCTTGTTACTGGAGGAACAGCAAGAAAGCTTCACAATAGCAGAGGATGCCCTAGGACTGTGTCTTAACACATGGGCCCGGTGTCTTGCTGATGACCAAGCTATTTAATACTTAGAAAGATGTTCCCCTTTTGAGTTACTCAGTTCTTCAGATTACTGTAGAAACACAACTAATCTTTTCAGAGGCCTAGCTGAAGGAGAGAAGGAGAAAGACATTGATGTATGGGAAGAAAGAAAGAGCTGAATGATGTATGTTGCCTTAAAAATGGGTCTGTTGTTTTATTATGTTTCAGAGTTATCTTAAGATGATTCTTAATGCCTAGCAAATTGCTATCTCCCCCTCTTAGAGAGATAATTACTGACTCCTTTGCTGCAGTTGTCTGAAATAGATTGATCATGGAGGATTATTTATTATATTTAAAAGCTGCATGACTCTGTGTCCTAGCCAGAACAGAAACCAGTATTCACTGTTTGAATGTGTATTGCTTGCATAAGAGATAATAGGATTAGAAGCAAAAAAGTGCAAAATTATGTCAATAGCCTGAGACAGAACAGTGGCTTATACCCTTGAATGCACTAAACCCAAAACAAATCAGTGGTGGCACTGGTTTGTTTTTTTTTTTTAAATAAAAACAAACCCAAAAAGCCTCTCTGTTAAAAACTAGAAATTTAGGGCTGGATTCCTAAACTAAATGCAAATTAAAATCCAGCACCATGCTGTAGATGCTGCACAGCTGAGTGGGGCAGACACTTCCTTCTATCCCTGCATCCCTCTCATGAAACCATTCAGCCTCTCTAGTCCATTTGTCAATATCAGTCTGTTCTTTCCAGAATCCCTCTCCTAGTTTGTGTTAACAGAGAAGCAAACTTACTTCCCTGTGAATTATAGACTGTGAACCAGGACTTCATGCCTTGCTAGCATATAGGTTTTTGCACAACACAGCTAAGTCCAATGCCAGCAAACTATGGGTGAGTTCTGGAGGAAGCAAGACTAGACCATTCAGCTGTCTCCTCTCCTTACTCTGGATTTTCTCTCTCTTTTCCCCTCTTACCTCAACTCTCCTAAATTCATTTGGGCTATTCTTTTAAAAAATACCTAGGTAGCTTGACTCACTTGCCAGATATCCTCTTCTTGTTCTTTGCCATTGCTTTACCATCTCTTGCTTTCTTCTCTGAGGATCTAAGGAGGAATTAAAAAGAAAGACTTTGATTTTTTTTTGACTTTTAGTTGCATATTTATGGTTTTCCTAGTTACAGTGATTTAGCTCATAAATTAGTGTACCCCTTTATATATAGGGGAGTTGCACTGTACTATCTGATCATACATTCCTTGGAGATGATTTGCCAAACAAACCTAGATAACTTAATTCCAAACACTGTTACCCAATCCAGCCACCACTATAACCAGAAGATAAAGTATTTCTTACTGTGGGTGTGTATTCCATGAATATAAGAGATGGAGACAATCCAGATTTGTTGCCCTTGGAGCAGTAACACCCCTTGGTCAGGCACAGAAATCAGAAGCAAGTGCAGAGAGCAATGGGAACCTGGGGTACCCTCTAAACTAAACTTGTATCTATTTCTTAGTCTTCCAAAACTAGATTTCACACAATGTTATCCATACTGACTGAGATACAGCAACACCATCCTCTCCATGAGGAGGGGATTTTCAATATCATCAGGGAAATACTGATTCTGGCAGAATAGGCACCCACACATTCAGAATATGCATCGATAGTATGGTGATAAAACAGCATCAGTTTAAAAGAAAATCACACCGGTCCAGCTCTAAGTCTTTCTGATGTAATCGCTTTGGGAACTGAAAGCAATGGAAGGTAAACTATGCTCTAAATATTTCCTGACAGTAAAAGTTTCTAATCATTCAGAAGAAGAGACAGGCATCACCATCTCAGATTATGCAGTTTCCAAGTAATCACAACAACCCACCAGGGAAGAGAAGTCATTTTCCTGAGAAAGGCACCTGAACATCTTTTCATCGTTAGCATGTACCGCTACATTTCCAGATTTATCTGATGAAGAATGCTAATGAACCTCCTGGGGTACTTGTACCCTACAAGTCTGACAACAGTGGTTTTAAAATATAATTAATATTGCATATTAATTAATAATTTCCATAGGCTCACCCCAAAGAAGATCACAGTTTAACTGCAAGATCTGTTATAATGAGATGCTGGATGCAAAAATTCCTGTTCCAATCTCCCTAAAACCTAAACTGACCATGCAGATAAGTGAGAGGAGATCTGGAGGCACAGGGACCTCTTCGTGTGCTCTTGTGCAAGCAAATTTATACTTACTTCTGCTCTGAGCCCAGAGTCAGTCCTGTGCTGTGCTGGCACGGCACTGAACCAGAGAAGGTGCAACTCTCTTAGCAGGATGTGTGAGAGATAGGGTGAGCCTCAAGGGTAGCTGTGCAGCTTCCGCTTGGACACAGATCATCATCGCCTGCAAAATTCGTACCTTGTGCACGTGGCAAAACTGCTGAGTGGCAGATGAGGAACAGAGTCCATACTCCCACTGATAAACCACACCACCTCTTCAGTGAGGACTTGGGTCATGCTGAGAAAAATAATAAAAATACCTGGGTTTTGTTGCATTGTTTGTAGAAGAAGGGCAGTTTGCTTTAACATTTGGGTACATGATCTTTTAAGCAGTAAATGTCTATAGGGAGGCAACCTGAGTATGAAGAAATATGGTATTATTTAAAGCTTTCCAAGACAATTAGACTCAGACAATGAGAAGTTTGAGAAGAAAATAAACTTACAAATTATAGCAATTCCACATCACAGAAGGCAAGGAGAGATGATACTTCTTACCAGTAGAGACAAGGCTTGTGTCAAGAGATGACCTCTCCATTTTATCACCTGATACAGCTGGAAACAGCAAAAGCGCTTTCAAGTCCAGAAGCCTTTTGGGTAAGACGAAAAGTACATACCCTTTACCCAACTTTCTACTGGTCTAATAAGATGTTATCACCCTCTCGAAGGACCACCTTCTAAAATCATCACAGATACGACTCCTATTTCAACAATCTTTTTCTTCAACTTTTTATGTCTAAGTCTTTTGAACCCAAGAGAGGCTTTCTTAAGTCTTGAACAATGGAGTCTCAACTTCTCAGCAGTCTCAAAACCAATATTCATTCAATAGCAGGTCTTTACATTGAAGAAAGACTGAACAGCATTTTTTTCTGTTAATTTCCCTGAGTTAGGGGAAACTTTCATATTTCATATTCTGGCCTACTATCAAAGAGAAAAAAAAGGTCCAAAATGTCCTACTTCTTTGACATCAGTAATTCAAGGATGTTTTTCCCTTCTTGGCTGCTGGCTGCACTCTGTGAGTGAGAGCCAGAGCTCTGTATGAATCAGACCCACTGAGAGCAATGCAAACATGGGTGTGATGACATTTATTAGACTGAAAGATGAATAAAGTGAAATGAAATAGGGGAAGCACTGCATTTATTGCATGTTCTTCAACAGAACATTACAGTGAGGCTCAGAACATCTAATTCCAGAGTTTCTGGACCAACAACTGTGGGTTAAAATGCTGTTGTGTCAGGTGCACAAATGAACCAGACTGTTGCAGCCCAGGTCCCAGCCAGCTGGCTGTACAGCCCTAAGACTCCTAGGAGGAAGTTTGTTAAAGTCTTCCTATATCACAGAATCACAGAATCACAGAATGTTAGGGGTTGGAAGGGACCTCCAGAGATCATCGAGTCCAACCCCCCTGCCAGAGCAGGACCACCTGGTCTAGGGCAGGTCACACAGGAACGCATCCATCTTAAAAGTCTCCAAGGAAGGAGACTCCACAGCCTCCCTGGGGAGCCTGTTCCAGTGCTCTGTGAGCACTTACAGTAAAGAAGTTCTTCCTCATGTTGAGGTGGAACTTCCCGTGCTCCAGCTTGTGACCATTAACCCATGCCCTGTCGCAGGGCATAAGTGAGAAGAGATTGCCCTTTATATCTCTTGAAGATTTTACCAGTCATCATGCCTTTCCATATAGTTGCAGTTAGAATATTATAGTAGGCATTTTGCATAGAGTTATTGCTCTCTTCAGATTGCAATGAAACAAAGTCAGCTTTTCCTCAAATTAATATCCTTGTTTAGAGGCATGTCAGCTGCCTTTTGTCCAAACCCAAGATGAAAAAAGAAAGATCTGCATAACTGAAGAATACTTGGAACTTACATTAAAAATATGGCTTACTTATGATTTGAGTATTATTTTTTTCTGTATTCCTATGAAGGTGAAGACAAAACATCTGCATAAACACGCAGAAGTAAGATTTTTGACTCACGTATACAAAATTCATCTGCATATAGAAATGCAGTTACTACACTGGCAAAAAAATCCCCAAAACACACTAATATAAAAAATAAGACAATCACCAAGTCTTTTAGAAATGTTCGAAATTCTTCATTGTTAAACAGTAAATGATGAATATTTCCTTGTAGCTGCAATATGTGTCACACCTTTAAATTATTAAATGTGCAGCAGCAGTGATCAAAAGCCTCCTCCATTAATAACATCTAATGGAGTACTCTTGTACAGGCTTAGGAACAAAGGGCTACCGTGCATCTGGCCATGTAGGCAGCATGCACTTGGTGGGTCTGTTGGATCCGTGATGTCAGAAATATGGTGCACAAAATTATGCAAGACCTAACTGCACTCTTCCATCTCATGTCGTGTAGTTGCGTCACCCACCCTTCATCTGGATCACAACTCTGCTGCTCATGACCAGTGCTATCTGTGCCCCACTAAGAATTCAGCCTGCAGAGAGAGCGTCAACACATGATATAAAATCTCTGGAACATGGACAAAATACCTCAAAACTCATTGGGCTTCCCATCATGTCTTCTCCTCAAAACTCTTTCAGATTTAGTGAACGTCTCTAAATATAGGACACTACTGCCCTTTTACCCCTTACTTATGCCTTTCACCCCTTACTGGTGCCTTTCACCTCTTACTGGTACCTTACCACAAGCCTTCAAGCTGATCTAGTGCCTTGTCAGTGGCCAGGCCACCTGAACATGTGGTGCATGTGGCCTTCCTGACCTCCAGGAAACCAAGAAGAAATACTATACTCAGTGAAATCCTGAGTGATCAGTTACTCAAAAATCCCTGTAAAGGATGGATGCTTCCTATGCTCATTGTAAACACATAGAAAAGTTGTTTTGACCCCCCTGCATTGTAAGTATTTTTAGCTGAAGTTCCTGGGCTGCAGAGTATTTGATTCCAGTGGACACTGATGTGGGGAAATCTGGAAATTCCTTTGATTCCAAAATTAAATTTGGATAAACTTTATCATTTTTTTTATGCTTAGCTGAAAATAGACCAAGATACAATGAGATACTGGTTATTGTTACAGGAACTGAAATACCATGAGATAAACGAATGGGAAAGGCAGAGTCAAGTAAATGTTAATTCCTTGTTTTCATACAAACTTTATTCACAGGCAGTACAGAACCAAGATGAAGTAAAAAGGCTTACAGGCAGAAAGCATTCTGGTATCTTCCCTGCTACTAGTGGGGAACTTGAGTTGCTTGAGTTCTTTGATGTTTTATGAAGGTTTCTTCAGAATTTTTAGACTTTTAAAGATCTAAGTGTGTCAGGGCCCCTCCAGCAGTATTTGGCGATGTACAGATGTTGAAACAAAAATCTTGTAGCATGGACTCTTTGTGAACTCAGGTATAGGTGTTGGATGAAGGACGTAAAATGACCATTAAAATGTTCTCATTATACTCATCTGTTTCAGTCTCAGTTCATGTTCTCTGTGGGCCTTTGCTCTGTGGTGCTACCAATATATTCAAAAGAGCAGGTTATTGCTGATTCGTGGCCACTGCAGAGATCAGTGAACTGGCTGCTGCTGAGCACTGCGGTATTTTTGTGAGGATTTTTTTTTTTCTAGGAATAGAGTGGAAAATTGTCACGGTTTTTATTTCAGAGATGATCTGGAAAAGACAGTCATTGTAAAAAAATTGCTGAAGATAGATACCTTATCCTTGTGGTGACAAGAAAGCGTATCTGCTGTCAGGCTCACTTGCTTTTTCAGGTGCTCGGAGAGAGCTCCCTGCAATTGTGGAGACACGTGGGTGAAGACAGTTTCATTTTGGCTAAGTTGCCATAGGGATTCTGCAGCTGGAGCTGCAGGAAAGTAAGTTGTCACTTGTGATTAGCTTTGTTTTGATCCTTTGGGCCAGGACATCTCAGATACTGCCTGGTTAACTCCTCTGCTGCTGAAGTGGGGAAGGACGGCCACTGAAGAAGACAGCCTGTGAGCTGGAATACTCAGATTCTGCCTCTGCTGGAGCTCACCTGGTCATCTGTGCCTTGCTGCAGACTGAAAGTAAGAAATGGTAAGGCTGTAAGAAGGATTAGTCAGTCAGTGTACTTGAAATTAGGAACTGCCAGGACACTCTCATTTAGGCCCATGTGGCACACTGGAATAGCATGCTGTTAGCAAAGGTTACTGTTAGTTAGTAAGTTAGTGCTGTACTTGGTGTCCACAGGTTGTAAGGAACACTAGTACCTCTTTATAGTAGTTTAATAACTGCCCACTCCTAAGGTAGACTTGAAAAAGCTTGCTTCCAGGTATGCCCCAAGATGTTTCCCTCTGCTATACCTGGTGAGAAGTATGCCCACGTAATCCAGGAGCTGCTGGATGAAACATGGCATGTCATTAAATGAGAATGGTTGGGCTTGCCTTTTACCTTACTCGTTTCAGTTCATTTTAATTGTCTGACACTCAGTGCTTTGTGTATTTCTCCAGAGTCTGGAATGCATGTGCTGGACATATCACAGACAACAAAACCTGGAACTGAAGAAATGCCTGTGTGGCAGACAGATCCCAAAGAAGATGGACAAAACTGCAAGTATTTTGCCATCAAACTGATGCTTTATTAATTGCTCTACTTGGACTGGGCAGCCTCCAGCCTGAACACAGAAGGAGATGGAGAATCCAAAGCAGGTCCTTGCCTGAATGGAACAAGAGAAGATGGTGCTGATGTGAATCAATGTTTTTAGTTTCTTGCAGAGTACATACTACAAAACCCCAAGAGGACAGATAATTCTTTTTAAAGACAGTTTTAACACTTCATGGAAACAGTAACACATGCTCTAATGAATTCAATGATTCAGAAAGACAGCGTGAAGCAGCCCGTTTGTCTGTCTGCCCCAGAACAGGCCCTCCCTTCCACTCCCCACCCCCCC
>NW_008625063.1:10216-27778 GCF_000691845.1 Merops nubicus
AGTTCTAATGAAGCCCTGCATTTGTAAGCAAGATAGGCTGTAATCCAAATTTAAGGCTCCTATTTTAGCCATCAGTAAAGAGCTGTAGGAGCTTCCTTCAGAGCCCTTACCTTTGCAGGCTGATGTTAGTTACAGCCTAAGTGATTCAGTAGAAGTGTGAACATTAGTCTTTCTCATTCTGTGCATACATCATGCTGGCTTCCTTCACATGAGGTTTAGCAACTGAGAGAGTACATTAAAAAATCTGATGCTTTTCCCTGAGGCTATCACACGCAGTAATTAAATCAAATACGCACAAGAGTTACACAGGGGGTTTGACAATGCATTTGAAACCACTGTGCTTCATGACAGGGTGATGCACATCAGTTCAGGCTGATCATTTTTTCCCAGTAGAGGTTTGTTCCAGTGCAGGCTGCTCAGTTTTGCAAGGATTTAGGCATCCTGGTGGCATTTAAGCATATGCTTTACGTTAAGTATGGGAATAGATCTAGTTTGTTTCAGTGTAATACCCATTTACTTAAAATGAAGCATGTGCTTGCTCCTTTGCTAGTCTGTAGCCAGCTTTCCTAGGATGAAGCTCTAGGACTAGGAGAAGGGAACAAGAAAGAGCTTTAATGCCCCCTGAACTGGCTGAGCAGCATTCACAGCAGAGGCAGATTTACCCTCTGTGCTCAGCTAGAGCTCTGGTCAGCAGAACAGGGCCACTGAAAGGCAATGCAGCTGCTGGTTGAAGAAAGAGGATGCAAAGCACCCCAGAGCCTGGAGCCATCCAGACCGAATCTGTCTTCTTCCATCCAGCTACTGTGAGCTCACTTTGGCTGAGCCAGCTGAGCTAAATGCTTGAGCTAGATGTGAGTAGGGCTTTGGTGATCTTCAATGTCTTTTCCAACCAAAACAATTCTGTGGTGATTCTATGATAAATGGTGTGGCATGTGGCCTTCTGTCCTGTCTAGGTTTTTTTTTTAATGGAGACAACAGTGCAAGCCAGAAAATGCCAAATAGCTGACCAGTGGGCTATCAAGAACCTGATTGCAATGTAAATGATAAAATAATAATGCTGGAGAGGTTCTTTCTTTTTCCTGCATAAATTCAACCCAAGTGAAATATTACAGTTTTTAAAATTGACTTGCAAATGTCTTTCTGATTCAATACAATGCTTTGGAGGTGAAACACAGCTTTGGGGTAACAGCAGGAGCTCCCAAATAAATTTATTACCAAGGCAATACATCTCAATTTTGTTTTAGAGATGCAATAGAAAGCAAAAGTGCTTTCCTGAATGAAAGCCTAGTTGTGTGCTAAAATTCCTCGTTATTTAGAATGCTCTAACAAAGGCTGAGCAATGTTCCTTCACTTTTTCTGAGCTGTAGCTGTAGATATATGTTCCTTGTGTTAGCAGGTAGACTAGATGGAGTCACTACCCATATACCCTAAAAGTTGTGAATTGTTCTTAAGGAAACAGTATGTGCCGGTTTCCAAAAGACTTTTACACTTCTGATATTACCGAAGAAGGCACATAGGTCAAGCTGTCAGTCTCCACCACAGAAGAATTGGGAAAGAGGTTACAGACATGAGTAAATATTTTTTCCCTGCTCGGTGGCTGGCGTGTCCTGGTGGCTATGTGGAGTGTGCATCTGTGGCCCTGAAATGAAGCTGTGTGGGGGTGCTGCCCAGGGACGTAAGGATGCTTTTTGAACCTGTCCTGAATAATCCCATTCCCCTGTTTCCATTCTCCACCAACACATTTTTGGCAGCTTGTAGGGACTGCCAAGCCCTGCAAACACTGAAGCAGGGGTCAGTAGCAGGGTACTTTTCTTTACTCTAAACATACGGATTCCTTGATTTCTGCTTGCTCTCCCATGGCTTCCTCCACGCTTGTGAAGTTTCAGAATACAGCTACTGCTAAGAAGTGGACTCCACCTGGGCCAGCCACTGGCTAGCAATTTCACTCCTACCTCATGGTCCATATTAATGCCTATTTTGGCTAGCAGCAGCAGGCACAAAGCAGACTCTCTTTCTCTTTTAACCTTCTCCTATCATCTCGGAATATGCAGCTATTTATAATCCTGCCAGATGTTCCAAGGAGGCTTTCTTGAAGTGTGTGTTCATCCTCCATCAGTAAGTTTGCATGCAGAGTATGGGACCTTATCTGCAATCTGTAACAAGTTTTCTTATTTCTTGATTTATCCCTTACTGTCATGGAGTCAAGTGTATTCTTTTAAGCCAGTGCTGTTCATGTAGTGACTGTGAATGACAGGGGAAGGCTCAGGCTCCCCAGTGCAGTAGTCCATGGTGCCAGGGGTCTAAGCAGTTTGATTTTCACCTCTGCAGAACCAGACCAGAACCATGAAGCTGCAGCACAAGTAACAACTTGCCTTTCCTGTAACAGTAACATTTTCTCAGGCTGGATGGGCAAAATGAAGCAGTTTCTGGGTTTTTTTTTTTGCATTGCAGATGATAAAGCCAGGTAGCATTGTGTGGCCGCAAGCTTCTAATCTGTGCAGATTTATGAGATCTGTTTATTTACAATCTACGTGCTCTCTGTATTTAACACAGACTTCTCAGTGCTATGAGACAAATCTTTGTTTTAAAATCAGCTTTCAAAGAAAAGAGCCAGTAATAAATGGAATGATTGGTATATTCTGAGAGGCATTTGCATCCTCAGAAGGTCTCCCCAGCTATCTGCTGCTTAGTGGAATGCCTTGGCATATAGTTTTGTAATTCAAGTAATACATAATGCAGCTCTTTTTAAAACATACAAAGCAGAGGCGTGGCTCTACTGGTAGTCAAAGTGTGTCAGCCATGCCTTTCAAATATTTCCGTGTGTTGGGTTAAAGTCAAAAAGTCCACAAAAGATCAAATCATAATACAGATTTTTCATATATGGTCCAGTGATAGGAGGTGATTTGGGATGCTTGCAATTCACAGTGCACAACATGAAACATTTAAGAGATCTGGTGAGTATCAAGACATTTCCAAGAATTCATTTTTTTTCTAGGATGTCACAGGAGACTGCCTCAAATCCATTTTAATATTTATTTATTTATTTATTTTTGCAAACTTAGTCCTCAGGGCTAGTTATCTGGTGATACCAGAGCACACAGTAATTCAGCACAATAGAATTTTTTCCTCCCCTCTATCAATGTAATGCAGCAACATCACTGACATACATGATGAGCAAATTGCCACACTATTCTTCTGAATTGTATTTTCCTTTTAAAATTACAAATCACCTATAACAAGATCAGGATTTAAGCTCACTCCTGTGCAGACAAACCACATCCTCTGGCAGGACTATCACCATGACTGTAGTGCCACAGCACTAGCCATGAAGAAGCAAAGACTTTGAAGGACCATAAACAGAGAGGGGTGAACAAACCTGAAAATAAATTACATGATAGAAACTTTTAAAACTGATCAAGATAATTTACCTGGAACAAATATATACTTAATGAAAGTTATTTGTTGCTGATTCGCACAACACCTAAAGGAAGTGGTTATGAAAATCCAAGGTTTCTTCCATATTTTGCTTTGTTACTGTTGTGAGAATCCAGTGCTTGAAATCTGCTACATAAACAAGCGTAATCAGGTGCAGAAAAAGGAATCTTGTAAATTCTAATACAACCAAAATCATATAATTGACCATGTGATAAAGTCTGACCGGAGGCTAGAAAAAGCAATCATATATGATTTGGTTATCATTAAACTTGTAAATCTATTCTTAGACATGCTGCCATTTGCTAGTACACATTAGTCACATCAGACTGTCAACATAATTTCCTAAAAGTTTGAAGAAAGCCCTCAAACTCTAAATGAATTAATCAAAAATATAAAGTTAAATAATTAAGTTATATATTATGCTGTGTATTAAGCTACAGATTTTAGTTTATTCCTTAGCTGGATGAGCCAGACTTGTTCATAAACTGAATTTATACTTATTGTGTTGTAAATTTGAAAAAAAAAATAAGCTTTGGCATAATAGTTATCGCATACTTCATGTCTTGTTGGCCTGAAGGTGTAACAACATGGAACTGTATGGCTTTAAGATGCCCAGAAAGTGAGCATCTTCCCATTAGAGATGCACAAACGCTTTGGTAGCTAACTTCTCCAGTGAGGGTTTAATCCTTGCTGCTTCTCAGACACAGCAGCACTCACCAAGTTTGGAGACAGAAGTACTGGGCATAGATAAGAACCTGGGACAATTCTTTGCTGGGAACATCAAGTCACTGGCCACGTGTGCCACTGCAGGGCATAAAGGCAAGACAAATAGCCTTTGCCCTGCTGTTATCTCCTTTCAGGAAGTTGATAATAATACAGCTTTCTTCTGTAAAAATAACTGAGATGTCCCTTGTCAAATCTGTCTGGATCACAATTGTACCTCGTGTTTGATTATTCCAGATTTAGCATTTTCTAGGTCAAGGCTATTTCACTGCCACTGAGCTGTCACCAAAATGAGTTATATCTTCAATTACAGAAACCCATGGGATATCACACCTTGTGTTCATACTTGTTGTGGAAACGTTAAGATTAGTCCATTCTTACACATTCCATTTCACCCCGAACTCCAGAAGAAAATGAGTGTGTCTTTTCATATAATAACAACATTTTGCTAGATGGCTTGCCACTCCTTGGCTCTAGAATCATCATTCCTGGTTTTGGGAGACATTTTTGTTAAAGAGTGTTACAAACTCTTTTACTAGAAGCCAAGGACATACCACACCTATCACAGCAACTCCTCCACATTCTTAGGTCTCACTTGATGCTCGTATCTCCATCACAGCTCTGTTTCACAACTCTCCACCCAGTATTCACATTCACTGAGCTTCCACTTTCTGCCTCCAAATATTGCTGTCTGCTACTCCCCAGAATCCCTCTGGTCTCCTTCATTGTTGTCGTACATACTGTTTCCCTCCAGGCCATTGTGCTGTTCCTAATTCAGCCAGTAATTTGCACATTAGAATATTCAGAATCATAGAATCATAAACTCATGGAATGTTTTACGCTGGAAGGGACCTTTAAGTGTCATCTAGTCCAACCACCCTGCAGTGAGCAGGGACATCTTCAACTAGATCAGGTTGCTCAGAGCCCTGTCCAACCTGACCTTGAATGTTTCCAGGGATAGGGCATCTATCATCTCTCTGGACAACCTGCTCCAGTGTCTCACCACCTCCACTGTATTAAATTTCTTCCTTATATCTAGCCTAAATCTTCCACCTTTTAAACCATCACCCCTTGTCCTGTTGCAACAAGCAAGCCCTGCCAAAATGTCTGTCCCTATCTTTTGTATAGGCTCTCTTTAAGCCCTGAAAGGCCACAGTGAGGTCCCCCCAAGCCTTCTCTTCTGCAGGCAGGAACAACCCCAACTCTCTCAGTCTTTCTTCACAGCAGAGGTATTCCAGCCCTCTGATAATTTTTGTGGCCCTACTCTGGACCACTCCAAGAGATGCATGTCCTTCCTGTGCTGGGAGCTCCAGAGCTGGACGCAGTAGTGCAGGTGGGGTCTCACCAGAGTGGAGTAGAGGAGAATCCCCTCCCTTGATCTGCTGGCCACGCATCTTTTCGTGCAGCCCAGGAGGTGATTTGCCTTCTGGGCTGCAAGTCCACATTGCTGACTCATGTCCAGCTTTTTATCCACCCGTATTCCCAGATCCTTCACCAGAAGGGCTGCTTTCAATCCCTTCATGCCCCAGCCTCTATTGATATCAGGGATTGCCACCACCTAGGTGCAGGACCTTGCACGTGGCCTTGTTGAGCCTCATGAGGCTCACACAAGCCCACTGTAGTGGGCCACACGTCGTAGGTGTAGCAGATCATAGGATGTCTGGCACTGCTATCCATCTTTTGCGGGAGAATGGAGAAGGGAAAAGCAGCAAAGATATCTCTAATTACTGACTCCTACTGGAAGTAACAAAACATGCCAAGCAAGTGTCTGAGATACATCAGGCTTCTGGAGTATTCTGCAAACGTGACAACCCACCAGGACACATGTGAGGTCAGCAGCACTAAGCATTGCTTCCATGCCTGGATTCAAGGATCATTGATGCACCTGGGGTTTATTTGCCATGGCCTCAGTAACAAAGAGAACTTAAAAATTAACAACTGACATATCAGTTTCTGAATTATGCTGGGCTAGAGCAGAGGTCAGCATTCCCTTTTGAGCAATAGCTGTATTTTGATCAAGACACATTCAATATCGTGACTGGATTCATAAATAATTGATGTGGTTGTTACACCGTTTGGCCTTTGATCTTTTCAGAACGAAACAGAATTCGACACATGCAGTGTCTTGAGACATGTAAACAAATTAAACTGAGCTATCAGCCGAATACTTATTGAACCAAAGGCAGTGCTGGGCAGCGTCAATAGTTTCACAGAGAAAACAGTTACTGTACTCTGGAAGTTTGAAATCATCGGTTGAAATGTCCTCAAATGAAAACTTGTTTTACTCCTAGACGAAAGAATTCTTCCTGACAGAGTATCAGCAGACACTTTTATTTTTTTTTTTTTAAATGTTCTACTGAATATAAATTTGGTTTCTGTACTTCTAGTCTAGCTCAGCAATACTGTCTCTCTCTCTCTCTTCAGGACAATCCTCCTTTGTACCAAAGTAATAATCATCACAGCCTCTCTAGCTCACATCAGTCCTCAGAGACTAAAAGTCATGCTGAGCTAAAAGGGTCTAAACCAGAATTCTTAACCTGCCTGGACTTTCCCTCTCTTTGTTGACTTTTTGCAGGCAACATCTCCATTGTGCTGGTCACTTGTATCCCAAGCACCATTGTGGATTTTATTCTGAAATGATGTCTCTATTCAGCACAGCACCTTTGCATATACAGCCCATCACCACACACGTCTTCACTCTTTAACAAGAAATATTTCCTGTGTCTCTGATCAGCTCATGTTGTCAACCAGCATTGTCCTTCCAATCAGCAACACCTACACTTAAAAAGGTTTCTAAACATCTCTTTAAGTACAGCAGATAGCAGAGCTATCTCTCTCCAATTCCTTCTTTAAGACTGCCTTTTAAAATTATATATACCAAGGAAAAGAAAAAATAAATGGCAATAATTAGGCTTCCACTGTGCTAGGCTTATTGCTTCTTCTGGTGATTAGCTTGTTCTGTCCTTAGTCTGTCTCTCTCCAGCGTTCACAACTGCAACTTCACACATACACATAGGAACAGAATATATAGATCACAAATATGAACGAGGTGGTCATATCTTGGAATGAAATAATATTATACATGGAGGATGGTGGGGGAGAGTCATCAAAACTAGCCTGATGCTTGTTAACTTCTTGCACAAAGCTGTAAATTAAAGGGCCGACAACTTCTAGGCACTGGAACAGGCTGCCCAGGGAGGTGGTGGAGTCATCCCTGGAAGTGTTCAAAAAACGAGTAGATATAGCACTTGAGTCTATGGTCTAGTGGTTATGGAAATGCTGGGAGGAAGGTTGGACATGATGATCTTAGAGGGCCTTTCCAACCATAATGATTCTATGATTCTGGATGTTCAGATGGGGAACATAAAACAGAAGCTTGAGGGTCTCACCTCTGTGCCTGGCAAGACTGTGGAGCAGATCCTCCTTGAAGGCTCTGCCATAGGCACATGGAAAATGAGGATGTGACTGGTGGCAACCAACATGGCTTCACCAAGGGTAAATCTTGCTTGATGAATTTGGTGGCCTTTTACAGTGGAGTTACAGCATTGGTGGATAAGGGAAGAGCAACCGATGTCATCTACCTGGGCTTGTGCAATATGTTTGATGCTGTCGCATACAACATCCTGGTCTTTAAATTGGAGACACGTGGATTTGATGGATGGATCACTCTGTGGATAAGGAGTTGACTGTCTTGCCACACTCTAAGAGTTGCAGTCAACGAGTTGATGTCAAGGTGGAGACCAGCAATGAGTGGTGTTCCTCAGGGTATGGTATTGGGACAGGTGCTGTTTAACGTCTTTGTCAGTGACCTGGATAGTGGGATTGAGTGCACCCTCAGCAGCTCTGTGGACAACACCAAGGTGCAGTTGATACTGGAGGGGAGGGATACCATCCAGTGGGACCTTGACAGGCTTGTGAGATGGGCCCATACAAAACTCATGAAGTTCAACAAGGCCAAATGCAAGGTCCTGCACCTGAGCTGGAGCACAAATACAGGCTGGATGGACTGCGGATTGAGAGCAGCCCTGAGGAGAAGGACTTGGGGATGTGGCTGATGAAATGCTGGACACGAGCCAACAATGCATGAAGGCAGCCCAGAAAGCCAGCTGTATCCTGGGCTGCATGAAAAGACGTGGCCAGCAGGTTGAGGGAGGTGATTCTCCCCCTCTACTCCACTCTGGTGAGACCCCACCTGGAGTACTGCATCCAGCTCTGGAGCCCCCAGCACAGGAAGGACATGGACCTGTTTGGGGCAGGTCCAGAGAAGGACCATGAAGACGATCAGAGGGCTGGGGCACTTCTCCTATAAGGACAGGCTGAGAGAGTTGAGGCTATTTGGTCTGGAAAAGAGAGGGGTCCAGGGAGACCTTCTTGCAGACTTCCAGTTGTCTGAAGGGGGCCTACAAGAAAGCTAGGAATGGATTTCTTACAAGGGCATGTAGTGATAGGACCGAGGGGTAATGGCTTCAAACTGGAAGAAGGTAGATTTAGATTAGATGTAAGGAAGAAGTTCTTCACTATGAGGGTGGTGAGACACTGGCACAGGTTTCCCAGGGAAGTTGTGGATGCCCCATCCCCAGGGGTGTTCAGGACCAGGTTGGATGGGGCTTTGTGCAACCTGGTCTAGCGGGAGGCGCCCCTGCCCAAAGCAGGGGTGTTTGAACTAAATGATCTTTAAGGTCCCTTCCAACCCAAACCATTCTGTGATTCTATGATTCTATGAATATGATCCTCAGGATATGAGATCAGTGGAATTCTGCATGTGGTTTCAGAACTGATTTTTAAATACTCAGTTTTATCTATTAAAAGAATTACAAGCAAGAATGTTTGCATGTCACAGCAGAGTGTATACCTGACTATGAGACCATACTAGTAAGTAAAGAAAAGAAAAAACATTCCAAGTGTAGAAATTCTCAAAGGCAGTACAGATATTTCTTTAGATAAAAGCTGAGTATAGATTGTCTAGGTTAAATGCTACAATGCTTTGAGAAAAACTACAGTTGTTATAAATATTGACAAAGTAGCTGAAAACCATGAAGAAGAAAGGTCAGTCCTACATGGTCATTTTTTGCTACCCAAAAGGTACTGTAAGGAAAAAAAAAATAAATGTATGTACCAAGGTTTGTACAGCTTTTCTCCCCAAATCATGTATTATTTATTGTAGCTGAAAGAAACCACAACATACTAGTGTTAAATGCAATGGAAGATCTGCTACCTAAAACTATCTTGCATTCCTTTGCTTATCACTCACCAAATACCTTTTTATTAGTATAGTGAATTAGAAATGGGAGATTATTACATTATCACTGTTAGTCTTGCGGGTTAATTCCTTTCATTTTACAAGTAAATTATTTCAGCTCAGTAGAAACAGCAAATTTTTTTTTTTTTGGTTTACTGTCATTACCACTGATTAATAACCAGTTAGGATTATTAAAAATTGTTAGTGCAGAATTTTTCTCCTCTGCATTTATTTAAATGCCAAATTTATTTTGCTGAGAAGTTGGCATAAGACTGAGACAGCTGCAGGGCCATGGGAAACGAGCTGAAGAAAAAGTTCAAGCTGAGAAGTAGATAGGATTTCTGATTAGTATCAGTAAGCAGTCTATCTGCCCAGGGTGAAAGTTAGCTGCTTTTTAACTTTTATAGATCAAAATTGTGATATTAAAGTTTACTGCCAAACTGTGATGACTCAGTTGCTGCTTCCTCCCGCAGCCTCAATATTTTTAATCGGTTTTCTATTTAAAGATTAAATTGATTTTCAATTCTACATTGAGAAAAATGCATTGGGATCTGTCTCTCATAATTTACTGGAAGCTACCAAAGAAACACACGGGAGTGAAGCTGAGCATGATGTTGCTGTGACTACGAAACACCAACCAAGCCAACTGCTCTTAAAGAAATACCCAGTCCATATGGGAGAACAAACTTTTCAGCTGTTGTACACCCAATTCAAGGAAAGGAAAATCCTCCCAACATATTATACTTCCTGGGAATTGTGAATCTTGCATCACAGGTGATGTCATAGGAGGAAAAAACACTTCAGAGTTTCTAAGACACCTTGTCCCAGCACAGGAGGCTCTGTAACTGCAGCACAGCTGGAGCCTGGGGCTGTCAGCAGAATTTGTTTAGGGTTCCTCAGGATAGGGGCACAGATAATGCAGTGTGAGTTACTTTGTGGCACTATGAGGAGTTTAATATAAGTGAAAACAACTTCAAGTCTACTTTAATTTACGCTGAGATCTAGAAAGCTCCTGTTTAAACTTGAAGAAATGTGTTTTAAGTAGAATTAGTGATGGAATTAATGAAGGCGTTAAGGGGTCTCTATCAAAGTGCCTGTGTAAACTGCTCATCGTGGTACCCCTGTTAAAACCACACAATTCAGTCAATGTGGTTGTGTAGCCCTTGCTCCACCCCAGCACAGCTGTATGTATTTGGGTTGGAGTAGTAACAACCAGATGGCACGATTTGGCATCAGATGACACAAGAGAAATTTGGATTACAGATTTTGTGTATCAGAAATGCATATAGAGTAACATTTAGTCATTAGCTACTCTCTCAACCTGGATCTACATGTTTAGTTTTGGTTAATTTCTTGTGAACTGAGGTGCCTTAGTCCACTGTCAGTGCACTGAATAGCCGTGTCTGCAGCTTGTGCCTGTCCTTGTAGGAACACAGCACCTGGGCATCATTCCTGTTCAGGGGCCAGCGATGTGAGCTGCAGTGCTTCATGCTGCCTGGTTGCACCATCCCCATATATGGCTACATCGAGCGTATCCTCACGTGCATACACAGATTCCATCTCGGGTATGTGGTTCAGCTTCCACATGTTACCTTTCTAGCAACTTCAAACATTAAACAAAGTGGGACACTGTCTTATCAATTGTCAGTGGGTGATTTTCCTTTACAGTGATGTGATATCTTGTGAATATTGCTACTGCTAGGTTAGTAGAAGAATACCCACAGAGTCACGTTGACTGTGTTTAGAGAAACCTGGCAAAGATTGCTGCATTTCAAAACAGAAACTCTGGAAATCCCATCAGTGAGCTATACAGACCAGAAAGGCTTGGAGATGCTGGTTACTGCCCTAAATTCTGCCACAGAGGAAAAGGTATTGCAGTGTCATGAGAGGGGAGCTATCTCCAAGCACAGCATCTGCTCAGATACGGTTGTGCTTTGACACTTCTCTGATGCACGATGGGCTACAAGCTCAAAGTGGAACGTTTCCTTTGGCTGGGGGACAAACTTCTGCATAGCTAATACCACAGATACTCTCCCACAGATATTTTTGAAATTGACAGTTGGATACAGAAGCAAAGTTATCTGGAACATCTGCTCTGACAGAGACACTTATGTGTGGATGTAACACAAAACAGGAACACAAGGCAAGCTGTATTAGACATGGTATTGCCTGTCCGTGACACCGTGCTGCTGAGCAATGTCTGCATCTCTCATCTCGCTGAGTTTTAGAGCACATTTGTGAGTGCTCTAACACAGATTTTGGAGCAGTGATTTTCCCCAGGCAATGGCACACTATGATATTTTAGGAGGTAAGAAAACTAAGGCATTACAAATAATGTCTTGAAAGGGAACAGCCCTTTAATTTGAGTCATCAATATGCAGAATTATTCTTAGCCTTTGAAACTTTGCAATGGAAATTATGACAAAATAGAATTGGGGAAATACAAAATCAAGAAGACTCACTTCCATCTTCACAGGTTAGCTGAGACAAGTATTTCCTTTTTTGAACTACATGTACTATGTTTAGGTAGCCAGAACACTGCTTAGTGGCAGACACAGAACAGCAAATGTCTTTTCAGTTAAAAGTGACTGTGGTTTCTTCAGTGCCCTCCCTCTGAGCCTGTCACTACCCTGTGAAAAAACAAATATCATTATTTGAAAATTCCACCCATTCCTGAGCCTAGCCAGGCTCCTGCAGGGACAAGAAAGAAAGGTACACAAGCAATTTCATTTTCAGTTTGATTCCAGGAAATAGTTTTCTGTATTGAAACATGTAAATAAAAGCCTGATTCATCTGAGAATATTAAGAATGTAAGATTTTTCTAGCACATAACTTGAGAGATCTCTAGATGCTTGCTGGTGTTTTGCTTAAATTTGGGATGCCATAAACCCTATGTATTTTACTGAATTCTGAAAGAGGATTGATAAATCACTAACACGTCAGATGCAGCCTCACAAACAAAAGTTCATTTTTCTGCAGCTCACACACAAACGGTAGTTATGGAAGGTCATTAAGTCCAAACTCAGATGCCCAATTAATTCAGTCTACATTCAGGCATTTAGGCAAGTAAACTGAGAATTTCCAGGTAGAACCTGCTTCGGCTAGAAATGACATCACTTTGGTATGACTTTCAGAGTATGAATTTATAATGATAAATAAAAGATTTTGTTTGTGTACATATGGTGACCTCCCTCTCCTCTCCCTTGGACTGCCTGATTTATACAATTTAATGTAACTTGTAAAACTCAGCAGTTTTGTATGCAAAAATGGAGTGTTTTTGGTAAAGCATTCTCTATGAGGAGTATGCACATTGCTATGAGCTGCTACATAACTTCTTAGAGAAATACACATGCTCACTAGTACACTGATTTTACTGAGAATGTTGGTGCTAGGACATCATTTTCCCAGAAAAATAAACTGGAAAATCAGCAGTGCCTTGAATGAATGAAAATGTAGCTAAAAATTAAACTATCTCCAATATGAATTGACTTTGTTTATTGGCAGTGTGACGACAGATACTTGTTTTGTCTCCTTCACCTTTAACATATCTCCCTGTGGGGCCTAAATTCTAAGTAAACTGTTATGATACTGTGCAACAAATTTGTCTGAGCAACCAGCTGAAATTTAGCAGTATTTGGCTATGGTGATATTTTTATGAAATCTCATTTGGAGATCTCAAACTCTAGATGGTTTGTCATATAATTCTGTCTAAAAAATCCTCTGCATTACATACTACAGGAGTATTTTATCCATAGAATTACTGTTTTTCATATTAATGAGTTACAAATGAGAGCTTAATTACTCCTAATTGCTTGAAAATCCACTGTCGGTGATTATAATCGCTAACGATTAGATTGTTAAACATTCATCTTTGTCTATCTTTAGCAAACTTAATGAGGAATTATGGATCAGATCCTCAGTGTCTGATCCTTCTGCTAAACGCCCGTGGAAGAGAACCTGTGCTCACCACTGCTGTCACCCCTGGTGCTGAGCCAGGGGCTGAGCGGGAGGCAGCAAAGGATGTGAAGGGAATATATTGTGCTCCTGCAATCCACAGCCCACAGAGTTGTCTCCAAGGACTCTTTCTCCTGATGTAACTCAAAGTCCTTTGGTCTGAATCTTCTATTACAAAGCCTAACTACCCCTAATCTTCCTTGTTTCAGTATCAGCAGAGTGAGGAGGGGAGCTGACACCCTGAAGGGACCTAGTAACTTCTTGCAGTTACAAGTGCAATGTGGGCTTACACAGAGGTTTATTTACCTCTGTACAACTTCAAGTGATATTAAGTAGTAGTTGTTAGGCTTCTGGTGGGCATTTAAATGTCTTCAAATAAAATGTCTTAAAATTGCTTTGTTATGCACTTGGCCACTTTTCTACAGCTGGTGCCTAGAGCTCCTTTCCCCAGAATAGCCTGCAGCAGAGCAGGTGTACTTCACACAGACCAAAGTTATCTGGTCCAACACACTTTTGCCCTCAAATATTTTTTCAGTACATATTTAAACATGCATTCTTCAAATAACACACTTGCAAAATGATACCAATCAGAATGGCAGGTTTCTGTCTGGATAAACATTAAGGAGTTTGCTTTTATTACTGTATTTTTTTTAATTTTATTTTTTATTACTGTATTTTACTAAAGCTTGTATTCCTCCTTATTGCAGTATTGTACTTAAAATATTTATGTGCTCTGTTACAACACTGTTCTTTAATTTGAGCAGCTCTTCACCCCTTTTAGTTTAAGCAGTTCTTCAGCTAATTCTTCAACAAGGCTCACATCCCACCCTTATTTAGGATGTGCCAGATAGCCATTAGCAGATAAAGCTGAAACCATTTTAGAAGTTACTGCAGACATCGTTTCTCTTTCATTATTTAAGGTTAGTTGCTCTACCGCAGAGTGCACAATGAATGCTTGTGATCTCTTCATCCACTTTGAAGAAAAATCATCCAGTTTATATTTTAAATAATCTATGCCTGGGAATTTAAGTTAAATGGATGACTTAACCATCCATTAGAGTTGTAGAGGTGGATGATGTGTAGAGGTAGAGGATGACTCTATCCTTTCCACTGGCTTGGCCCAGAGAGCTGTATCCTCCAGCAAGGCAGGAAACATGCAGTTGCAGTAATCTCTTAAACCACCCTAATGACGCTTTCAAAAGATCTTCCCAGAGCAATGATTTTTTAATCTCCCTGCTTGTTGTCAGAGCCCCTTTCTGTACCTATGTCAGCTTGAATAGGAGGATACCGCTAAGCAGTGATCTAGATGCAGCCTCAACAGCACCCTGCACACTGGCATCCCTAGTAAAATATATCTTTGAAAGACTGAAAGAAATAAAAAATTATATATTCCACATATCCTATATACATAACTCTCTCTCTGTAGTCCTAAATACAGAATCTACATAGAATATGTATGTGTTCTATTCACAGTTCTATGTACATAGGTATATATAAAAATACATATATAAATTAAAGCATCTAATCCTGTAATTCACTTAAGCACCTGTTTGTAAGTTCAGGTAATGAAGAATCCCAGTGATTGAAATGAAATGAGTGTATATTCTATATTTAAAAGATTGTTGCTGAACTGGAGCTATGGATAAGAAAACTTAAACGAAAATTAATCACTGCTTGTACTGAAAATCAGTTTGACACACAAAAAAGTATTCATATAATATATCTGACCATAATCACAATGGGAAAGAATTCTCTCCTGCTCTGTTATACGCAAGTTTCAAACTTGTTTACTGTTTGCTTCCTCATTTTGTATATATTTGATATGTATGCAATTCATAGACTGAATAAGATAAAAAGACATGTGACAGCTTAGTATAAATTAAGAAATTATTTAAAGCCGTACAGAAATGCATATTCAGTAACATCAATGAATATTGAGGTTGTTGAAAGATGTAAACTGAAACAAAATTATTATGCTACACATAGCTAGCTAGATACTTAGACATGAATCCTATCTCTAGCAACTAAAACTACTGCTACTTAAGAGTTTTGACCTCTTGAATGAAAATAAGACATGACACTTACCAAATTTAAGCAGTTTTACTGGGAAATAGAGACTTCTTGTCACAGCATTAGTCTCACTATTTCAATCAATACAGATATTCTTAATAATTTTAAATTATTAAAGCAATACAGATACTTTTTTATTTTTCGTTTTTACCTCATTATAATAATGGTGCCACATTGGATTAATAAACATAATTATTACTGGGTATTTTGCTTGAATTCCAGACTGGGAGCCAAATGAGAGAGTTGCAGTGGTCCCATGCACGTTACTAAGCAGGCTTTTAGAAGTGAGGCTGCAATTATTGAAGTAGTTATTTTTTGGTTTGGTTTTATTTCAGCTGGACCAGTTCCATGAGCTGGTTCTCTTCATAACCACCCCAATTCTAAATCCAGAAAATGAGAGGAAGTGGGGGTGGAAGAGAGTGAGACTGTCCTTTTTGAGGCAATGTGGACTTATGTTGAGTTGAAGTGACCCCAGGAGAGACTGTGGCCTAAACCATCAATGCTCCTACAGAATCACTGAAGTTCTCTTTTCGTAATTTAGTTTAGGATGGTTTTGGTCCATTAATTCACAATATGTGTCTATAGAGCTGAAATCCTGTTCAGACCAAGCTATGATGATTGTGCATGAACTTATATATATAAAAACCTGACTGTTGAAAAGAAATCCTGTTTGATTCACACCAGCTTTATTTCCTTATTTAACATTTCACCCAGCTCAGACTACAGAGGGAGAGTATCTCTCTAGCTTTCACAGTATGCACTTGTCATATTTATCCCTTTCAAACAATGTGCAAAGTTTATGCATTCTGTAACTTTAATTGTAATTTGAACATATTGTTCTGCATTTTTAAAGTGCCATCTGCAAAGCTTGACTGGAGCAGACCACAGCCATACATTTAAGCTATGTTCTGTATTAACACAGGGCTGCAGTGTTGGTGGGTAAGGAGAGAGCAACTGATGTCATCTACCTGGCCTTATGCAAAGCGTTTGACACTGTCCTGCACGACATCCTGGTCTTTAAATTGGAGAGATGTGGATTTAACAGATGGACCACTCGGTGGATAGGGAATTGGCTGGATGGCCACACTCAAAAGAGTTGCAGTCAAAGGCTTGATGTCTGAGTGTAGACCAGTGATGAGTGGTGTTCCTCAGGGTCAGCACTGGGACTGGAGCTGTTTAACATCTTTTTTGGTGACATGGACATTGGGATTGAGCAGACACTCAGCAATTTGCTGATGACACCAAGGTGCAGTCAACATGCTGCAGGGAAGAGATGCCATCCATAGGCACCTTGACAGAAGCATGGCCAACAGATTGAGGGAGGCGATTCTCCCGCCCTGTCCCACTCTTGGGAGGCCCCACTTGGACTACTGCGTTTAGCTCTGGGGCCCCCAACTTAAGTGGGACATGAACGTGTTGGAGCAGGTCCATAGAAGGGCCATGAAGATGATCAGAAGGCTGGAACAACCCCACTATGAGGACAGGCTGAGAGAGTTGAGGTTGTTTAGCCTGGGAATGAGAAGGCTCCAGGAAGACTTATTGTGGTCTTTCAGTACCTAAAATTGACCTACAAGTAAGCTGTGGAGGCACTTTCTACAAGGGCATCTAGTAATAGGACAAAGGGTAGTGGCTTTAAAGTGAAAGTGGGAAGAAATTCTTCACTGTGAGGGTAGTGAGACACTAGAAGAGTTTGCCCAGATAAGCTGTGGATGCCCCCTCCCTGGAAGTGTACAAGGCCAGGTTAGATGGGGCTCTGAGCAACCTGATCTAGTGGGACGTGTCCCTGCACATGATCTGTACAGTCCCTTCCAACCTAAACCATTCAGATTCTATGACTGCACATTGATGTGCATGTAAATGACGTGCACAATTTCACAACAATTTTTTCTTTTAGTCCCTTCTCTCCTTGTAACATTTATTTTCGATATGTGAAGAGAGAATGGACATGCCTCTAGCCCCCTCCTGTGACTGTCCCCTCACAGGACACACCTGGAAGCTGACCCCAACTCTGTGCAGCCAGCTGCCAGAGACACCGCACGCTGGAGCTAAACAAATACCACAACCACGTATACACCCACAACTTCCTTCTGACCCTAGGCCCCAGGTCTCGGCCGGGAACACGCGCCATGCACGGCTCTCCC
>NW_008625064.1:0-36451 GCF_000691845.1 Merops nubicus
AAAAAAAAAAGAAAAGGAAAAAAAAAGCAGCCAACTTGAGCTATTGACCTTTAGCTACACTTTAATGAATACTCTATACTTTCCACATAGACTTGAGCAGATGAATATCTAAAAGTTTATAATTCAAATTTCCCTCTACCTATAGCTAAAACCCATCTATCTAAATGGCCAGGAAAGATAACAAATCATCTAGATGACATCTGATTTGTGTTCCTCCTACCAAGATTACTTGCATAAGACCTGTGAAGAAATGTGAGCTTAGGAGCAGTAGATTGCACAGTTACTGGTACTTTTAAAAGAGAGACACTGAAGCAATCTGCAGAACAGCTCAAATCAAACACAGCATTACCTGCCACGTGCAGCTTTGCTCAGACTGTACATAATGATATGCCGTGCAACAAGTAGAAGCTATGATTCAAAATGGAGTGGATTTCAGGACTGATGTACTTGACAGATCAAATAATCCTTTTGCTTTGATGGCTAAATAATGTCCTGTTTGATCACTTGTGATTTGAGCAAATGATCCATTTTCTTTAGAAATGCATGACTGGATTTGCGCAAATAACTGGACTTCTGCAAAGCAGATGACACTGTCACTCATGGTATCATTGTCTCTAAATTGGAGAGACATGGATTTGGCAGATAGATAACTCAATAGATAAGGAGTGTGGGGCACTCAAAGAGTTGTTCTCAACTAGTAGTTGAATAGCCCTAGTGCTGGTTGATTAAAAGCTCAACATGAACCAATAATGTGCAAGGGAAGCTCAGAAAGCCAGCTGTATCCTGGGCTGCATGAAAAGAAGCATGGCCAGTAGGTTGAGGGAGGTGATTCTCCCCCTTCACTCATCTCTTGCGGGACCCTACCTGGAGTACTGTGTCCAGCTCTAGAGCCCCCAGCACAAGGACAGGAACATGTTGGAGCAGGTCCACAGGAGGGCTGTAAAGATGATCCAAGGGCTGAAACACCTCTCCTACAAGGACAGGCTGAGAGGGTTGGGCTTGTTCAGTGTGGAGAAGAGAAGGCTCCAGGGAGACATTAACTGTGGCCTTCCAGTATCTGAAGGGGGCTTACAAGAAAGATAAGGAGAGACTTTTTAGAAGGGCTTGTAGCAACAGGGTGAGGGGTATTGGGTTCAAACTGGAAGAAGTTAGATTAGATGCAAGGAAGAAATTCTTGTTCATGAGGGCAATATAGTACTGGAATAGATTGCCCAGAGTTGTCGTTACCCCACCCCTGGAATCTTTCAAGGCCAGGTTGGATGGGACTTTGAGCAATCTGATCGAGTGGGAGTTGTCCCTGTTCATGTCTGGGGGATTTGGACTAGATGATCTCTAAGGTCTTTTCCAGCCCCAACCATTTTAGGATCCTAAGATTCTAACTATGCTGTGTATTAGGTGCTAAATATATGAAATAGTAAAATATTGAGACTGGACCTAAGAAGAAAAGTTAACCTGCACAAATATTTAGTGTTCTTTGACATATGCTATGCTACTTGAGACATTTAAGCAGTGCTGGTGGACCTGAAACTATTTAGGACAGGCAGTAGAACTGACAATAAGACATCTCAAATGGCACCAGGAAATTATGCTTAATCAATTGAATTAAGCCACGACAATTTTCTTGACTACCTTTTCATTGACCATAATGTGAATGAATATCATGTTAGAAACTTGGCATTAGGTATTTGACTCATATGTCAATACCTTCATGTGTGCATATCTGGCTGTAGAAGACTTTGCCAAAGGTCTATGAGTAAATAGCAATCAGAAGCTTGATCAGCATCTTTAATAACTACACTGAGAATCACAAGCTAAAACTGTTCTGGAAAAAGGTGCAAAAGAAGCTCTTGGATACAGTGAAGAAGGGAAAATATTTTACCTTGTGTGTAGCTGTGAAGAGATATTTTAGATTTTGTAGTCAATGAAACACCTTTGGAAGCTCTCAAAGTTACCCTCATAGATTGAGATGCATTCAACCTTTGTTTCTGATGTGTTCTTTACCTCCCTTAAAGCTCAACAGTAGTCACTAAAAGTCTTCATATGGTTATCTGCTCACTTGGACTGCTATATAATGCATGTATTCCTTGTAGTAGGCCCCAGGGTGGACCTCTCAATTCAATATTAGGAAGGGAGGCATTAAGATGAATCCTATGAGACCTCTATCACCATGGATATCCACAGCATTGCTTTTGACTTAGCCTTAAAACAGAATGAAGTGTCTCAGAAATTAATGCCCTCAGCTCAATGACTTGGCTGAGTTTTAATTGCTAGGACATGTTTTAGGAAGTCACTCAAGCTTATCACCTGCTGCTGGGTCATATGCACAGGACTCAGCCCCTGAACAAGTTCACCCCAAGGAATACGGATTCTATCAGGGTGTCTGGAAATTTTGTTGTAAATTTGTGATTTTGGTTTCTGTCTCTTTAGCAAAAACCTGCAATGTCTCCTGTTGCTTCTTGAAGCTCTTGTCAGTCTTCTGTAATTGCTTTCTCAAGCAATTGACATATGAGTGTCAAGGTACAGACTTTCTGACATGCAATGATCTCTGATGCCATAAACTATATGACCCTATATCATCTTGTCCTGAAGGTGGCAAATGAAAGTGCTAAGCTTTGCTAGATTTTAAAGCAAAAGACAAATCTTTCCACGTATTCTTACTCTGTATTAATCAGTCATATGTGTAAAGAAACAGAAGAAGGAAATAAAGGGATTAATAACTATTAGAAGAGTATAAAATAAAATAAAAAAAAAAAAAAAAAAATTCACCAAAGACAGTGACATGTGATTTTATTATCACAGACATCTGGAGGAAGAATAACTTGGTGTTTTCAATGTGTGGCTCCACCAGATACAGAAAGGGTTAATTGGCTTTTCTGGTTTCCTTCTGTCATTATCAACTTTGCAAGTAAATTGCTTTGGAATTAATATCTCTGTTAAGAAGTTGTTTGTAGCCATTGTTTTCCACAGAGTTTTCTTCACAAATCATGTTAAATTTTTACAGTGTTTTTTCAGGGTTTCCACGATCCCACTTTGCCACTAAGTTTATAATGTTTGGACTATTTAAACAAAAGCTTATTGTACAACTCTGATTTGCAGTGTGCCTTCATTCATCCTAAGTAAACCAGACATGTTAAGATGAACGTCTCCTGAAAAATTAAAGCATTGCAACTTCTTAATGACCCATATATTCACACTCTAACAGTCTGCATAAATTGTTTTATTTCACAAACCCCACCTATTACAGCTTTGTGCCACTTCATTTCCCTTCTCACCACTGATGAGTGCAGAAATATTAAGGAAGTCAATCAAGAGTTGCTTTTCTAGTAACAATTTAAATACGCGATAAAATAAAATAAATTTAAAAAATGTAAGTAAATAATGTACATTCAGTTCATTATAATAGAGATCTCTCAATATGTAGCCTTCTAAGTAATATATTTATTTCAGTATGGAATGGAAGAGAACCTTTCCCCCATACTCCTTTCTCAAGAGGAAGCTGATCATGCAGAAGTAGAATAGAGAAAGTAACTAAATCTTTCATCTTCCAAGTCAATCAGCTAGGAATAAACATGGAAGAATGACCCTTTTTCTTTCCATAAACCATCCTGTAAGCTCCTCTGCACCAGGGTTTAGTTACCTGTGCATTTGGCTTGTTTAATTAACACTTTTCAGTAGCTATAAAGAGACATGCTTAGACCGGCTTCCAAAGATTCCTAAAAAAAAGATTCTGTCAAACTTTCTGGTGTCTTTAAAAGCACTGGTGACAACTGTGAAGGACTTGGGGGAAGATGGATGGATGAATCGTTGTGCCTTTCCAACAGAGAAAAGACATTTGGAATTAATGTGTCTTAGATAAAGGCTACTAAAGTCCATCTGAATTTGAGTTTTTTTTGACTCAGAATCAATTTGGAATTAGTGTGACAAAGAAGTGAACTTGACAAAGTGTCAGTTGTTTAGCAGTCCTTAGCCAAATGACATCTAAAAATCATCAATTTCCTTCTTCAAGCTGGAAGTAGAGATTATCCTTATAGCCACAAACATGGAAGAAATGAAACAACAGAGGATACACATGAATAAAACTTGTGCATACAAGTTGGATTGCAGTTGTTTCTATCTGTAGAGACTCTGTTCTTATCAAAATAGAATTGTGTGGTGTCATTTGAGATACACTGGGGTAACCTGCCTAGTTTACTGAAGTAGGTACAGACAGATGTAGGTTTCTCCTATTTCCTTTCCCTGTACCTGCTAGCTCTTTTATGTATGCATCATGCACCTCATGGCATCTGAGGTAATAAACACACCTATGTTCATCACCTTCTTTGTTGTCTAACTTCGTATCATATTCAAAGCACTCAGTCCAATCTCACTGGTAGTGTGAGATTCAGTTGCTTCAATCTAGGCATCCACTGACATTTCAGACAACTTAAATTTTCTAAAAGGCTGGAAGCCTTTTATTATTTAAGACAGACATGTGAAGCTGTGATGAGCTTTGCAAGAAGTGAAGCATGAAAGGTGAAAAAATGGAATATATATTTTCTGTATGTACAAGCCATAAAATGTGAAAACATTCCCTCTGCCTCTGTTTTCAATCTTGACTGGAAATTATTAGTATAAAAATTTTATGTGAATAAACTTACATAAATCTTAAGATTTTTGCCAGACTTTTAGAATATCTACTTTTAAAAGGACTAAATTGTTTTAAATTGATTAATTCTGCAACTACATGTTTTTTCACTGCCTAAAGCCATGTAAGCTTAATTAAACTCGAAAGACAGAGGTGAATGAATTCAGGCAAAAGTGAAAGCAATTGTTTAAGGGAATTTTGCCCTTTCAATACTAGCACTAACAGTAACAATAATAATGACATGCAGTCTTTCAGAAACAGGATGTTCCAGCTGTGGGTACCCCAGAGTTTACTTCTCCAGCATAGGATCACAGCTTTCTTTGGGTGCATCCCCCTGTTCCAGCATTGGGTCCTCTGTGAGCTGCAGGTGGATATCTGCTCCACCATGAACCTCCACAGGCTGCAAGGGGACAAGTGCTTCATCACAGCTTTCATCACAGGCTGCAGGTGAATCTCTGCTCTGGCACCTGAAGCACCTCCTGCCTTCCTTCTCAGATCTCAGCAGAGTTTGGCTTATAGTTGGTAAAAAATAGAATCAGAGATAATATTTGCATCAGCAAAAATCAAGGACTAATTAATTAAAAATAACAGCAGTACATTGATTTAAACTTGCAAGCTGAAATCTATTCACCTCAATGGAGGAAGATGTGCATTAGTCATTGGTGACAATATTATTGGTCTTGTACTCTGGGTTTTTCTCAATTCTATTTTCAAATGGTTTATGTTTTGAATGAAGTGCTCTGCTGATGACTTCGAGACAGTTTTTCCTGAGCTGCTGGACCTTTGCTTATTTCTTTGTATTTTTCACTTGTAATAGGCTATGAAATGCCAGGTCATAGGAATTTTGCAGTTGGCATGTTCTTGCATTAATAAGGCTAAGTAGCTGCCATAATAGGGTAAAAAATGGTAGACTGCAGCAGTTGCTGATCACTACAATATGTTTACAACAGCTGCTACTGAGAGATTTAAATTGCTATGCATGCCTTCGTATTACTTTTTTCTAAAAAGACTACTTCTTAAATAACTCAAATGCTAGCACTTCCCACAAAATTATTCCATCTCAACTCTACATAAATAAACATTTTCTGGTTTTTTAATATTTAGGAGCTTGGGTACTACTATAAAGACAATTTGCAGAAAAAGGACTGTAGTCCAGAAAGGTGAAGATAGCCATATTTCAAGACAGCTGCATATCTGATGACTCCTGGAAGAAGATGTATTAAGTTCTCAAAAAATCAAGAACCTGAGTCATCAGCAAATGTCAACAGATTTTATTCAGAAAATGTTCAGAAACTATTACCTAGGCATTATTTTGTTGCCCCAAATACGACAATGTTAGCAGTTTCTCAGTTACTGTTTCTGAATAATTCCTTCTTTCTTCTTATTTTTCTAGCCAATAGCATTTTAATCTATTCTTATAATGAAGGCTTTTTCTCGATTAAGAGAAAAATTAGCAGTGTTTACATTACAAAACCAAAGACTATAATCATAATTTGTTGTAACAGAGCAATTTTTGTAACTACAAGGTCATAGATCATGAATTCCAGTGGCTGGCTAAACTACAGAGAACTATGCAACAGGCTTATCCCATTGCAATAGGCATGTTGGATAAAGTTCCATCTGGCATATGGTCCCAGCAATTCCCAGCTGATGCATGGTCCATTGCACAGTCTACAGCAGCCCCTGGTGGTTTAACACTGGGCAGCAAATCAAAAAGATGCTTTTGGCTTCCTAACAGACACTCAAAGGCTGAAATTCAATGTATCGAAAGCTATATGTGTAAGACTCAAAAGGTTCAGTGGTAATGAGGAAGAAAAAATAGTTGGATCAAAGGCACAAAAATATTCGTGCTGTCTTGCTGGGGAATTAATCTAACCTTTATTATCAGAAATTAGATCAATTCTTGAGTAAGTATTAAGGGCAGCCATGAAGAGTTGTACAGTGACTTGGTGTCACTAAGCTCATATTTTGCCTCTGCTTTTTCCTTAACACCTTAGCAAAGTAAATGCATGAAGGAAAGCAAGGAGAGAGAGTTGTAGGGAGCAAAGTTTGACTGTGTTAATTGGATAGACTGTACAACCATCCATATGGTTTTCTATATTCTTCATGCACTGAATGAGGATCAATGCTGAGGGATTTCTTACCATTACATATTATCTACATGATATGGAAGGCTTAAGGACTTCCTTCAAAAGTTTGTGAAGCCTTTTGTAGATAACATGGAAGAAATAAAATCCCAAATTTGAACATAAAATGGGTGTGTTAAGGTAGTTAATAACTCTTTCAATCTGAAGGAAAATATATGTCTTTGTGAATACAGAAACCTGCATTACCTATTGCATGTATTCCATGATTTATTACTACGTGATAGCATTAATGTAAGGAGTTGTCTGGATGCATAGGACAAAATTAAATTTTATATGGCAAGAAGCAAGATTTGTTGTCAGATTTATGGCTGTAGAACACTGCTAAGTAACTGTGTGTCCATGACGTTCTACACTAAAAATGTCTCACATAAAGGCAAAACAAGAATAAATTAAAAATCCTCCACAAAATATTAACACAACTCAAGAGATCCAGCTTGTCTTTAGTAATGTATGTTTTTATCAGACACTTCAGAATTCATTGTAGGAAAAGGAATCAATTTGTTCTTAGTTTTGGAATGGCTGGAGTAGCAAAGGCAAAAAGTAAAGATGTTTTATTTGTTGTCTCCAACAGAGTGTCTGTTGCTGATTGTTGATTTTTTAGTTATATTTTAAGCCACATGGACAATATGCCTCAATATTTTGTGTAGAGTAAGTATTTATTTTCTGTTCAGTTGCATACTGCTCCAAAGCCTTTATAATGATGTAAAGAAAGAAGGGATTTGATTTAATTTACTACTAAATAGTCACAGTATATCCAGTTCTTTCCTTTGCCTCCAGGAACCACACAACCCATCTCCCTCACCTTGTCATGTTGTCTCTCCACTTTCGTTCATACATCTACAACCAAGCAATATTTTTCATCTATTAAAAAATGCAAACTAAATGCTGCCTTAACAAATTAGAAAAAAAAATAACAAATACAGTTTTGTAAGTGTTCTCCAAAGTGAATCACTTGTCATTTTAAGCCTAGCATGTGGCTGATTAGCCTACCACATGTAAACCTAAGGAGGGAAACTAGAAAAAACAAGGATTATCCTTGCTCTGGCTTCACAAACAGCTGAGTAATGCAGAACTTCACCAGGAGCCCAACTTACTCACTTCCCTGTGAGTGGGTGTTAATACAAAATATTTCAAGAACTTTTATTATCTCCTGCACTCCAAGCAAATGTATACATAATATGACTTATTTTAAGAGGCTTCCAAGAGTATCTTAGTTGTGGTGAGGGGGTTGTCATTTTTTTTATGTGAACTCAGATTTGGCTTAATTGCACACAAAATCTCTACAGTATTCATTTCACTCTTTGATATCAATGACAGGATGATGGCAATGTTGTTGTAGAAGAGTAAACTTGTCAAATTTGAAGCCGCATGAAGTCTCCACAAGCAATCTGGTGCTAACTCTCCATCTCTACAGGAGACAAAAGTAGTCTTCTTTTGTTGTCCTCCGTTTCTAACTCCTTGCTCTGGCAGAGAACAGCTTGTTTTCCTCTGAACTATGATCTTGTGTTTGCTCCTGGGGTGAGGGTGACCCCAGAGGCAGTGCACAGGAGGCAGCAGGCTGAGCGCAGGGAACTCACTGAGGATGGGCAGCACACCTGGCAAGCACAGGTTGGTTCCTGGCAGCCTGAGCTTGGGGGTGCCAGCAGCTCTGACCAGGCATGGCACCCATCACCTCTGCCAGCCCTGCTCTGCACAGGCCTCTGCACCCAGGCTGGGGAAGGGAGGGTTCTTTCACCTGCCTGCAGGATGAGTCACGCTGCCTGGAAAATCAGAACTTTACGTAATTAATTGAACAAAATCTGGAATGCTTTGAAGTCATTAGGGTTATGTTCTTATTTCAGTGTGGCTATGATCAGGAGATGAAGACCTAATTTATCTATCATTTACTTAGCATTAGAATATCTAGTATTTCTTGCTTATGTGCTCAGATGAACTGATGCATCTTGCTGACCAGGAAATGTGCCATAATAAATGACAAAATTAGAACTGTGACAGGAGTCCAATTTTGCTGTCCCAAGCAATTACCTGAGACAGGACAGGAACACACTTCTCTGTCTAGACAAGTGATGTAGCTTTTATTCCTGCAAAGCAATGAACATAACATGAGAAATTCTGTACCTTAGTAACTAAACCCACCCTTGATATTTGGCTGTTATTCATTTCACATAGTAAAAGCATGGTCAATGAAGTGTTTTTTCTGACCTAATTCTTGACCAAAATGAGGCAAATATATCTAAGTGTTGCCTCTTTTTATTTAAGAAACTTCAACAAATTATAATAACTGTAAATTCTCCTCCTGACTAGTTCCAGTGTGCTTACTAATATAAAAAGTATCTTTCAGCAGCAATTACTGAAGTATTAGGTAATTCAACTAATTTTATAGCATTGATATTTTACTCCTTATTTGAAATATTCTAGTTATCACATACTTAATACTGAATGATATCACATAGTTAATACTGAATGAGAGAGAAACAATGATTATTTGACTAGGAAATTATTGTTACATTTCCACTTAGCAGATTAGAAGCTTTCGTATGAAATGAAACTTATTTTTGTTGAGTTTCTAGTGGTAACGACTTATGCAGCTGCAGAAAGGAACTTAAAGTTCTTCTTAATGCCATCCAATAAGCAATTTTCTGTATATGTCAACAAGTTTTGAAAATCAATTGCTTTGTCTTGGATTTTTCACACTGCCTTTAGTACCTGCACATACTCCCTGAAAGCAGCTTCACTGTGGATGTGTGTGGCAGGTTGCATTTCTAACCAATCACGTTCACATTGAATAAAATTATACTTTTAGACTTTTGCTATTCAGCAATTTAGCTATGTCTGGCTAACTTTTCCACAAAGTTCACATAATCCCTTTTCTCTGAGTCTAGTACTTACACACAGAGTGAAATTTATTTTCAGATTAGACTGCTGGCTTGGGGCAGTTTCAGATTCCTTGCCCAGAGAAACCACACTAATTCCTAAGTTATATCCCTAAGTTGCATACTACAAACTGATCCCATCTCTCAATGATCATCTTCAAAATATTTAGATCTTTTGATGAAAAAGTGCTTACATTTGTACTCCAAAAGCAACCATTCGTTGTCAGCAGAAGCCTTGGTCATTGAAACCTTATGTAGAATAAAGAAGAAATCCAGTTGCTTAAATTCAGACACAACCATCAGAAGCATTGCTTACTATGGACTCCACATTTAGAACAGCAGCAGATTCTATGTTGGAGTTCTCTTTCCATCCTTTTTAAAAATACCCAATCCTGCTACCTTTCACTTGTTTGCTCATGAAATTCAGAACTATATATCATTTACACAAGAGAAGAACTAGTGAAACTTAATTAGCCCTCTAGGTTAATAAATCTAGGCAGATATTTTCAAGTTTATTTGAACTCTGGATTATAGGTACTTTATTGGAATATAGAAAAGTGATCCAAGTGCTTAAAATAATAGTCAGGGGTGATTTATTGATCACAGCAATTTTATACATCGGTGTCTTTTTACATTTAAGAATCAAGCTTCAAGACCTAAGTAAGTAAATTTTAGTGAAAGAGGAACAAAAATCTGTAATACAAAATGCTTTGTGCCTGTTTGTATGAACATTATTTTTCAATAATGCTTCAAACGAAGGCAAAAGCTAAGTACATTAGCTCTTTACAATTAGGCCAGGTTAACATTACAAGTTAGTTAATATTACAACTACAAGTTGGGCCAAAGATATTTGTATTTTCTCATTCTATTCTATTCTATTCTATTCTATTCTATTCTATTCATTTGTATTGTATTTTCTCATTCTATTCCACGGCAACAAATGTTAATGGGTGAAAAATTATTAGCTTCCCTCAAAAAGGATAACCACTATAAGCCAAATAGAGCAGATGTAACTAAGTTAAACTCCTCATTTCAGATCAATTATTTCATTCCTTTAGTATTAATTTCTGTTTATGAATCAGCTACTTTTTGGCTATGTGTTGGCTATATGCTATATATAGTGAATGTGATTGATTGCTAAATGTGGGGACTTAATGAATGAATAAACACCGAACCACAAATAAATAAGGATTTCAGTTTCCAAAAATATGCCCTTTGTATGACAAATATTTATCTAAATAAAGAATAATTTCTGTCAGATTTTAAATAAAGAATTGTATTTCTAGTTATGAAGTGGTAGGTTTACAGCCAAATCAGGCACCCAGTGCAGAAAGACTGTAAGAAAGTTCCTCTTCTGTAACTTATAAATTGTCATGATATATTAAATAGATCATGATGTACTCCCCATATGTCAGATGTTCCAAGACACTAATAATCTACAAGATCCTTTGCTGGTCTCACTGTAGAATGTCCATGTCTTTTGGAGTCTGTGTTTTAGAGTGATACTAAAAATGTCACTCTCTGAGTGTCTCTATGCTCTGCTCCAGGTGCAATATGCCAGACTTCCCCAGGGTGCACAGGTAGAAAGGGTAAATTTACTCCACAGCACATTTATCCTGCTTGACTTCAGCAGCTTCACACTGGTATCCCCCTGAAGCTTTTCCTTTATTTGCCTGCTCCTGAGCCTTGCTGCTACTGTAGCAAGCACATCTCACAAGGCCATTACAATTGATGGATGATAATCCACAAAAATCACAATAGGCTAATGGTAGATTTGCAGAGAGGAAAAAAAAAAAATGCTAATACTCCTCCAAAGTTATCTTTCCAGTTGTGGTCAAAAAAAAAGCATTCTGCTTGTTGGAATGCTTTCTGACAGACACCTCTAGCCCTTCTGCCAGTGGGAGATTTTTTTGGCTACTATGAATCTTTTCTTGCTATTTGATAATAGTAGCAGCTGCCAAGAAGCACTATGACAGCTCAGTGGATAGTCATAGCAAGTTTCGAGGCATTGTTGCATTTCCTAATGTTTTTTTTTGTTACAGTTGAATGAAGAAAGATAAAGGGAGTACTTCAAAAGGCCAAGGATTTTCCTGAGATACTTGTTGCTGTAGAGAGCAGTAGCATCTGTACTAGTACCTGCAGAGCAGCAGGGAGGCTATCACACCAAAGAAAACCAGTTCAGACATTCCTGCAACATCAAGAAATCTCCCCTATGAAGTGCTTGGGCAGGTTCCTCAAAACAGTGCACAAGAATTTTATGTGTGAACAGGATGTTGTCTACTCCTTTCACTACTTTCTCCGATCACTAGAGACTGGTTTACCATATAGGATGAAAGCTTCAGATAACGTTCTGCTGCACCTTTGTTGGTGCAAATATCCTTGCTCATTCATTACCAAATGGAGGCATCCTTACCAGTGATACCATGGCTATGAACAATTTTGTGGCAAAAGAAAAAAGAAGAAAAACCAAACCCATAGCCTAATGATTCTGGCATTCTCCTGAAAACAGGGTAATTCCTTGATCTTGTTCTTTCTTTCTATAACTCTTCCATTTAGTTTTGGTTTTGGTTTGGTTTGGTTTGGTTTTTCAAACCCATGACTCCATAGCCATTTCTGGCATTCTCCTGAAAATAGGGTAATTCCTTGATCTTGTTCTTTCTTTCTATAACTCTTCCGTTTAGGTTTGGTTTTGGTTTGGTTTGGTTTGGTTTTTTATGCACAGTCTTTAGACCAGAGACCAGAATTCCCATCTTCACAGCCAAGTGAATTATTTAGTTCTATTCTTTTTTTACAGTATAATAAAAAACCACATGCACAGTCTTTAGACCAGAGACCAAAATTCCCATCTTCACAGCCAAGTGAATTGTTTAGGTTTGGTTTTGGTTTGGTTTGGTTTGGTTTTTTATGCACAGTCTTTAGACCAGAGACCAGAATTCCCATCTTCACAGCCAAGTGAATTATATTGCCTTCCACTTCAGAAGTTCACATTTTTGGATGATCAGTAGCCTAATTTGAATACAGGAGATGAAAAGCACTCCAGTCCCAATTAATTTCTTTTCTTCCTAATACTGTTTTTAAACTTATTAAGCAGTCAGTAAATAACATTGTAGGAAACTATCTTTATACAACTATTTATGCACATATGCTAAGCAGTGGATATGTAAGAATCTAGGATCTTCTGTATTAGCAGACTATAGGCTTCAAACTGTTCTGAGTCTGGCTTGGATTAAGTTAAGTTTCTTCATACCAACCTTCATGACACGTTTTGGATCTGTGACTCAAACTGTGTTGATAACACACTCATGTTTTGCTATTATTAATTATGATTAAACTAATGTCATTAATATTTGGAAGAGTGCTTTCATAGTATTAAGGATTTCTCTGTTTCTCACCCTGTTCCCTTCCAGAGGGGTATTCCATGCCATATAGCTTCATACTCAGCAGTACAAAAGCAATGAGGTAGGGTTTGTCTTCTGAGGTAGCTGTTGCTCAGAGACTGGTGGGGTGCCAGTCTGCTTGTGGGAGGTGGTGAGTAATTACCTTTATATCACTTCTTTCGTTTTGCTTCTTTTTCTTTCACATCTTGAATAGTCTTTATCTCAACCCACAAGCTTTCTCATTTTTGTTCTTCCTGCTCTCCTCCTCATCCCACTGTCCTCCCAGGAATGAGCAAGCAGTTGTGTGGGTACTTAGCTGCTGGCCGGTGTCAACTCACAACACAAATCTTTGCTTGTTCCATAGGCCAAGAGTTACAGATAAGATCCAAGATAATGTCCCTAGGAATGTGGCATGGGTAAAGAAAGGGGAGAGGGAAATTCAGCACCAACCCTGCCATAGCCTGGTTTTGTTGCTTCTACTCATATTCCTACTGAATTTTTCTCCTCATACCTGAAAGAAGTGGTGAGTTTCAGACATAGCCCTCATAAGCAGCCTTTGCTTGGTATCACAGCTTGTAGAATGCAACTCCCAAAAACCTCAGATACTCCTAGGTATTCAAATCAGACTTCTAAATGTCCCATCCAGGGACTGGACCTTCATTACACTAATTTCTACTGCTTCTCTACTTATGTATTTACTCTTTTATTTCATTTACCATTATTTTCTTCAATCCTACTGAGGCTTCTAGCATGTAACAGCTGGTAACATTTGTGCCTGAGTCCATATCCTTGTATTTTTATCAGCTAGAGCAGTAGACCTAGTGATTCATAACTCAGTCAGATGTATCTAGTACAAGAAGTCCAGGATACAAAACCTACCCTGAACTATCAGTCTGTCTCCATATGTAAACTGTTTGTCTTCTAGGAAGTGGAAAGCAGAGAAACTCATGTTATATTAAGTCTCTCTGTTCACACAAATATATTGTGATCTTATTCCAGTAGCCTTCATAATTTTTAATCAGCATAAAATGAAGAGGTCTTAATGTGAATCCCGAATTATTTAAAATACTCAATTTCTCTAATTCCTATCTATATTCTTTGTTTCTCCTTTGCTCTTAATCAAACTGGACTCAAGGATGAAAGTTTACCTCACAGCCATTTTGCTTTATACTCAGTGTTTTCAGTGTGTTTCCAGCTTTTAATGACTAAAAAATAATTCCTAAGTTGAAATAAAGTGCTCTCAATATTGGCTTGATGCAAAATCATTTTTTTTTAAATTGCAAAATCATAGCAAACACGAGGTTCAGTAGATTTTTCTTCTGTATTATTTTACTATAGTGAATTTGTGTACCACTGAATTATCAGTGAATTTGTACAGCAAGTCTATTTTTGCCTCGTATTCTTAAAAATTTTACCCTTAAAAACTAAAATTGTGTTGTCTGAATGTTCCATACACAGCTACTGAGCACATGACAGAATGAGCTTGACCATGTGTGTAAGTTTAAAATTCTTTTTCCTATACAAAATAAATTTTGGAGGCAAGCTGAATAATTTCTGTAAGGAAACATAGACTATAAATTGTCTGAAAAAAAAACAACGACCTGAAATGACTCCTGGATTTAAGAAAAGGTATACATTGATTTTCTGAATGAGACCACATTTTTTTAAAGGAAATATTAAAACCAACAACAACAAAAAGTCATAATGATTAAATTAGTAATATTAAAGTTCAAGTCATAGTGAGGGTCACTTCATTAATACAGATAGATCCTTCTCATAACCTGGAGCTCTCAGCTACGTGTAACTAGGTCTGCAGAGCACTTACAACTGGTTAATAAATTGTGGAGGTAGAAGGTTGCCTAGGAAGTAAGATGCATGACTTGACTTTCTACTCTCTTTCTGGAGTGTACAATTATCTTTCACAAATGAATGTTAATAAATGTTCATATTAAACGATATTTTTCAAAATTATCAGTCTGAGGTAAGTGCATTGGATTAAAAAAAAAAATAAAAATTGCTTAACTGTCATTGTTAAAAAATAACAATTTGCTGTATCGTTATTAATTTATTCCCTGAATCTCACCCTTTATCATTCATAAAGCCAAATAAAGCACCGCCACCAGCTCCTGAAAGTAAAGCACTCTCTGGAACAATATACGCCGACACAGACAAATGAGTTGCCTTGCTGCAGGGAGAACCAGTCAAGAGACAAATTGCCATTGTTCAATCACATCAGAACAAACATTTTGATAACTGTGTTTGAATGCTGCTCTATCAAATTATAAGAAATATATTTTCTTGTCTTGAGGTACGTGCCTCAACAACCGAGCTGAGCGTACTAAAACATTGCATTTATATTCCATACTGAATGAAAGACAAAAGATCTGTGTGGCCTTTGTAGGAATGCATTTCACACTTTCAAATCAACAATCTGTAGTTTAGCCAGGAAGCATGATATCAATTAAGACAAGCTAGCTTTCAGATTTTATCACTATTGTTAAAAACATACACAAGATCTTGACAGAAATAAATTGGTATATAGTGAACTGTTCCACTCATCACGTTTTAGAACAAGTGTTAAAAACATTCAGATGTTATTAAAACAGAACAAAAAAAACCAGAGGAAACAAAGGAGGATGTAAAACACATGATAAAAAGACAAAAAGCCCTAAAACTTAACCAGTTAACTTGGAATCCTTTGAGATATGAAAGGTGCCCTTCATATCTCAATGGAGAAGGGAAAATAAGGAAAGAGCTCCAAGGAAGTTGACAAAAATGAATAGGAAATAATGGGCAATGTTATTTTAACCAACGAGGGAAACGAACAAAGAATGTGTAGCACACAACGGTATGTTTTAGGAGATGAAGGCTTGATAATCATACTCCTGAAATGGCTAAAATAGCAGTGATGTGACAGCTATTCTGCATCCTTCCTTCCAGGGCTGAAAGGCAAACAGTAGGTAACCTTGTTTCTGGACTTACCAGGAAGGAATACAGGTTCTTAAAATGGCTATGTACAGAATGTGTCTGTTCCCAAAAACTGTAATAATGGGAAAAATATTCATTTGCTGAGTAGTTCTTGAAGCTTTCGACCAGTTCCATTTTTCACCTTGAGATTTCTCATGAAGCAGAAGTACATTTCTTTTTACACCCAGCATTTCAGAATGTTGAGCAATGACGATGTTGCTCCTAAGCTTTAATTATTAGAACTGTGAGATCTTCTTCTCTTTCTGAATGATTATTTCCTGAACTAAGTAAGTACTTCTGGAAAAGTTAATTTTTTTTGGTCCCTTCAGGCAAAAAGGTTATTAGTTTAACAACTCCACTGCTCTGAGTAATTCACTAACTTGAAGCTTTTAAACAGGAGTCATGCAATCACAGAACAACTGAGGTTGGAATGGGCCTCCTCCCAAAATCAAGGTGATGCTCACTGGCCTGTAGTTCCCTGGATCTTATACAGATATAACTATTTCAAACATAAATTACTCTAGATAAAAAAAAGTAAGAAAAAAAGAAAAAAAAAATCAACTCTTTTACAACATTTTTAATTATGCAAATATTTTAATTTATAAAGAATGAAGAACAGTAATAACATTTTGGTCACTTCAATGAACTGATACAATCTTTTGCAAGTAAGTAATGTATCTTTTAAATAAAGATTTGCCTAAAGCTGGAACATTTGAGAGGTATAATTGACTCCACTAAAGCTGTGATCTGAAGGATGCTTTAATGAAATTTTCCTAAATTTCTCCTCATGATATTTTCATTTTAAAATTAAGTGATCTTATATCTAGAAGGAATTTACTCATGATGAATGGGAAAAAGTATAATGCCTGTTTAATTTTGAACTGATGTGTTTTCAAAGTAATTTAACAAGATTTAATTAATCTTTTTTAAACAATCACCTTTTATTTCATTTCCTCACAGCTGTAACATTGACAGGATGGAAGAAAATATTTTGTTACTTTTCTAATGTTTTACAATATTATAATCTAATGTGTCTATAATCTAAGTTAACTACTTTTGTGTTCATTTATAAGCAAAACTGCTGTTTACCTGAGATCACTCTGGTCATAATCCAATAATGCTATAAATATAACATTGCTTTTGGAGTAGCTATGTGAGGCCATTGAAAGTATTAGACCATCTTTTTATCCTTTTTTTTTTCTTTCACATAGAATACACTTTGTCCTCATGTATATATTATTGCAATTACATCTGAATCATTAGAATGTTTAGAAATTCTGAGACTATTTTATGTATTCTCTACAACATTTACAACTTTCTGTTAACAAAGTTAACCAATTAGCTTTTAAAAATCTATGCAGCGGCCTTCCTAGTTTTATTGTTAAAATTTCTCTACTGAAATATATTTACATGTTTCTAATAGCTTGAATATTATTATAATTGTGAGCTGAATGACAGTAATATTTCCAAAAGCTTCATTCTCAATAACAGCTTGCTTATAACTGTAAGAATATTGGATTTAATCAGCTACTACCTTTCATTATATTGTATCACTACAGTGTTGCCCCTTCCTTTCCTGAATACCAGCAGATCATAAGTTAATTCTAGTGAACTTTGAAAATTAATTAACAGGACTGACTTAACCCCTTTACGGGCTATTTTTTTCCTATTAAGTGGCCTTAATATGATTTAGCTTAATTCATTTTCAAAATAGATTAAATTAAATTAAGTTTATTCTGAAACTAAACGAGAATACCCACTTAAAGATCTTCAGTGTAGTTTAAACACGCTCTATTGTTATCAAAGATTCTGTGTAGATGGGGTGTTATTTTCAAGGTCACTCTTTGGCTGTTAGTGGTAGTGTTGGTTTGATTTTGTTTTACTTTTTAAGACAAGTTGACACACTAATCTGTAAAAGTGGTGAAGATCATAGAGATTTTAAGGGAACAAAGCTAAGAAGAAACTGTATACTCATATAAAGTTTGTCCTTGCTGTGATTGCCCACTGCTCATTATGAATATCCAGCAGTGCTGGGGTACAGAAAAGGAGGGCCTGGGTTACAGAAATGGTATCTCATTCAGAGTTTATGATATCATGAGTGGAATCTGAGAATGGTTTTAATATGCAGATTACATACAGACCTACAGTAATTTGGCTGATCAATGCCTGACCAGCCACAGAGCAACAACTGCCTCTCCCAGTCATCTCCCCCCCAATTTATACATATACATTCTATAGTATGGAATACCCCTTTGGCTAGTTTGGGTTGGCTGCCCTGGCTATGGCCCCTCCTAGCTCCTTGTGCACCTGCTCACTGGCAGAACATGGGAAACTGAGAAATCCTTAGTTTAGCAGAACTACTTAGCCACAACTAAAACGTCAGTGTGTTATCAATATTATTCTCACACACAGTCCAAAACACAGCACTGCACCAGCTACTAGGAATAAAATTAAATTTATCCCAACCAAAACCAGGACAGTTACATAATAGATACCAACCAGATGTGACATGTGACATTTAAAGTTATTTCAGTGATGTGACTTTTACTTGAAAACGAAAAAAAAAAGCTTTTATTGTGGGGAAGGTAGTAGAAAGAAATGACTGAAAGTCAGATTAGTATGTAGCACAAAAAGATACAATTTTTGAGGTATATGTGACTATCTCACCTATTTTACTACAACAAATTATTGAATGTTTCTCCCAATATCCAGCAATTGTTATTTTTTCTATTATTTTATAGTTTGAAAGCTGACTGCATACTGACATGTATTCACCTATGTGCATATTCCACCAGTCCTTCATGAATTAATGAGTTTATTATTTCTAGAGTTTTAGCCATCTGTCTAGCTCTAACAATTTGTGTGTAAGTTACAACAGAAATTTAAATTATACTTCTATGTGTATGGGAACACCTCCCAGACCATGTCCTTCATGACAGGTATGTCAGAGTGGTGCCAGGAGCAGCAGGGCCAGAAAAAAGTCTGGTAAAAACCAGGAAAAGCTGGTAAGGGGGTAATGGTAAACTTCCTCATTGCTTCAGGGGCAGAGTGAGCATGTGTGCACATACAGATATGCACATGGGCACAATTATGTGTGTAGATAACCTTCTTGGCATTAGCTGTAAGAGGGATTTTGTAATATGTGGGTATGTATTTGTAATTAGCGTCTAGTATTGTGTTTTATTTGTTGTATTGTTTATAATGATCGTGAATGTATAGTTCAGTGATTACAGTTAATTACATGTCATTGGAAAAAAAAAAAAAACAAACCATAAATTGCTTTGATCCTGATTTGTCATAAACTGTATGAGGAGAGTAATATTTCCCTACTCATCATATCTGGCAGTATGAATTTGAATCACAGAGTATTAATATAATGGAAAAAAATATTTCCTCTTCCTGTTTTGTCTATCCTGAAGCTTCTTTGGAGTCTCATTTTTATGACATTTAATCTTATAGACATATTCTGAATCCTTAAAGGGAGGAGAAAGGCACTGTCAAAAGAGCACTTCTTCATCCCCAGTCCTGTCAAAGCAAGATTCTTACTTTAAAGCAATGAAGGCAATTACTAGAGCCAACAGTTGCTTCTTTCCCCCCCATAGCCATTATTACTTATAACATGCTATTTGTGCACATTTCTCTTAAACCTGCTTCAAAAATGAACACAATTCCAAAGCATGAAACATTCTGAGGTATGCTAAAAACAAACTGAAAAGTAAATAGAGCCACCTAGGTTGCTTGCATCTAAGCTCTATTTGTAGAAGTAGCTGGAAAATTGTATATAGTTATCTATACACACAAACAGATCTTGGGAAAACACTGAAAAAAATTAAGACCTTAGGAGTCTATCTTGTCCATTCCCCTGAACCATGATAGAATCAACTATGCATGATCAATTTCTATCATTTTTGTCTAACCTGTTTTTCAATTTCTCCACTAAAATAGACCTTGATGTTTCCTTAAGCAATCTATTCCATGCACGCAGTTGAGAACTGTTTCCTAGTATCTAATCAAAATCTCTCTGATGGTAGTTCAAGCCATATTAGCTCTCTTCTTATGTTTAGTCCAGGTAAAGGATATTTCTATGTGTAATAGAAATATTTCAGCCACATTATTCTAAATATTAGTAGAGATATTTTCATCTTTAAAAAAAAAAAAAAGACTGAATTATAAATTTATTCTAAAATAGCAAATAGTCTTAAGAGATTTATTTTACTCTGTTGTGAGAGAGTTTAAAAAATAATTAAAAAAAAACAACCCACAAGGGTTTTTATCCATTCCTCCTGTGCACATTGTGTAGTCATTTACATTAATACTAAGTATATGTAAATGGTCTGATTTGCAAGTAAATAAATAACTAATCAAGGTGAAACTTGGCAGAGAATCAGGCTCAGAACATAGCTCTAGGACTTGCAACAGACTTTGAGCTTTCCTAACAAAATTAAACTTTGTATATCATAAGGTATTAAGTTAGCTGCTAAAGTAGGGCTACTGAATTTAGTGGAATTAATATAAAACTGGAGAGATATGCTACAAATCCCATTTCACCATAATAAAACTAATTTAATATATGACTTACTTTCCCTCATTAGAAAACTCCTAAAATTATACTTGTACTTAGAAGAGCTTTAGTGATAGATCCGTGTAATTACTGACTAGCACTGATTTTGCCTCAGCTTGGAGAGGTTGGTGAACATGGTGTAGACAAGCAGTTTTGCAAAACGTAGATTTTTGGATTTTGGGGCAGTTTTAACTTTGTTGGAAAGTTTTCTTTCCTATAAAAACATTAAAGTTCATAAATCTCATGTCACAAATGTACAAATACATTTCAGTATTTTCTTTATGTTAAGCAACTTCATGTATTAACCTCAAATGTTCTAAACACTATAAACTGTTCCAGACTTTTCAAGCCTTCATACCATTTTTAGCATTTATTTTATTTATTTTTTTTTTTTAAAAAAGAAAGGTTCTTCAAAGCATTGTTCAATTTAGTTCTATGAAAACTGTTATTGCTTTAACTAATACTGTGGCTTTTTGGTTTATTCAGACCTGTCCTGTCCTCTGTACACATATTTGAGGTCTACAGCATGAACATAATGTACTTTCTTTCATCAGTTGTGATGCCAGGCTTGGTGCTGGCATGTGTACTGCCATCGTTTGCCATTGTCTGTGCTTCTTTAGGGCAAAGAAAATGACCCAAGAAAATTTAACTCAGGTGAACCTGTGTATGGTTTTGCTAGTGACAGGCTGCATTGTTGCCTGTGTTTATCAATGGCATAGGTCACAAGTCACAGTTACTTCACTAGTAGCTAGATATCTATTTTTGAAAATCTGTGTCTCTGGATGACTGTTGAAATAAGTATTACACTTGGTAGCACACCAAGATTGCAATCTCAGCCTTGGAGAACTTTTCACATGTTCATAGTTAGCTAGGAAAACAAAGTCCTTGGTAGAAATTATTGTTTTGTTGAAGTCAGAAATGTGCCATCGACTTCAAAATGATTTGGAATTTTCTCTTCTGTTTAGAAATTCATTAATTAAGTTTCACATTAAAAACAAACAAACAAGGAAACAAACCCCACAATTTACAATTTCCTCTTGAAAAAAAGCTCACCATTGACTTCAAGAATTATAACTCTGACAGAGCATCATCCTCAACAGCGAAGATCAGTAGACTGTTTAGACAGTAATTTTCAATAATTAAAAAGTTAGAAAACGATTAACAAAAGCAGCCCACTGTAAGATAGTCTTCAATAATGTGATGATTTGCCTCCCTCTTTCAACAAAAGCAGGAAATATTTTATATTGATTTCTGTTCTCCATAGTTATAATGTTGACAAACTGTAACATTTAACTTAAGCTCTTCAAACCCATGATTCCTGAAAATAAAAGTATTAATTTCTGCAAGGTTATTATTGCAGTAGTTTGAGTACTGTGTTCGACAGCTCTACAAAGAATACTGTATGTTCAAAATACCCATTTAATAATAAACAATGTTCTGCATTTTCCCATTTTCAATTTCTGAGCTTCAGCAAAAGGAAAAGAAAACAGAACATTGGCTGCTAAATTTCAGAGATATGGAGGACCTACATTTTCAAAGTACGATACATTTTTACATTGACTGATATGTCAAAGGACATTGTCAAACTGCTGACTAAAGACACAGAATCACAGAATCACAGGATGTTAGGGAGTTGGAAGTGACCTCCAGAGATCATCTAGACTCCTGCGTATTTAGTATTACTCTGTTTCCTGTTGAGCACAGAGAAAATGAGGAGCATACAATTAACGAATACCTGTGATTTAATGACTTGCCAATATAAGTCTTCAGAAGAACAAAAAGAGCAATACAATCATTTTCTCTAGGAAAGATTCCAAGTCAGCCACAAGACCTTTTGTCTTCCTCAGGTTCTTTCATGATCTACCCCATTTTCTCACTCCTTACCCAAGCAGGAGTATTCCTGAGTAACATTTGGTCACTATTTCTAGCATTCAAACTTCTAGATCTGCTTTTTCTCTTGCTTGGTTGCTTTCTGTCTTTGTCCCCTCAGCTCCACAAGTTTTTTCCAATCACCTCCAGTCTAGCAGGGAGTCTTTCACTGGGAATGCCAATGCTGAGTCCTAACCAGCTGATCCTGCAAGTGTCCAATCTGATTCATATTTACAGCCAAGATCTTTAATGGGCACAGAATGAGGAATGTTCTGTAGAGAAAAATTATATAGGCCAGTTCTGCATGAGGTATATATGATAGTATAGAAAAAAATACTTGAATTAAAGAATTGACCTTAACTGAGGAGCATCTTGTTTTGTAAAATTTTGCATATTTTTAAGACACAAATATTTTAGGAAGGAGATTTATCATTTAAATACTTCTAAGAGCAAACTGTATGTGCTTTACTGAAAATTATTAATCTCCTCCTGGAGAGTTATGAAATCTTATTCACACTTTAAAGCATTAACAGTATATTTAATTTTTAATTTATGATACATCATGCTTTGAGATGAAATATCGCTGGACATTGGAACTGGAATAACAATTTCACTATGTAAATTTACATTTTTTTTTTAAAGGACTGCTTTAAATTTTCTTGCTTATTTGTTGATTCATATTTGCTTAAACACAGAGGCTGGTTAAATTAGTTAAAATTCTTGGTAGAAATGGGGAGATCAATTCCATCTTTCAAGGAATATTTTTTATTTAATTTCATTTTTCTGGGTTTTTTTTTGTAATTTGGGTAAAAAAAAAATCTTTGAAATAATCTTCTGTTTGAATTTCCACTTTAGCCACTGACAGATAACACTGAAATATCATAAAGAAATCTCTAGATAGAATGGTAATCATCAAAATTGTTTTGTCCCTTAAAACACAATATTCCAAATGGTGCAAATGTGCATTTAAGGACCTCAAGTGGGTTTGAGGATTTCAGTTTTAGAAAGCTGCACTTTGTGAAGACAGCAAATAGTATCAGTGAGCCACGCTTCATGCAGTACTGAGTTATTAGATATTTTTAGAGTGATTATTTCCAACTCTATTGTGTGTAAAAAAGGAGCGTAATTACCCAGCAAGTGTTTCTTAGCCTTAACTGTTGCATCATTTACTGAAAATAATGAGTGTTAGTTGCCCGAATATTGTAAAGTTTTATTTGCCTGAGATTCATTTGTATTTTAAAAAAGTAATTTAATATTTTTGTCTTCGTAATTAGTTCTGCATTATACGTTAATTTTCCCTAATCAGATCCTAACTTATGATACAGTTCACCATTTTATGTAGAAAGCAATCTTAAAAATGGGTATGTTCCTTTGGATAAAGCACAGTTTGCAAAACACATAAAACCAGCAAGACTACAGGGAAATTTCAGGCTTTATTGTACTTGCAACTGTGACATCACAAATCCATGATGTGTACTGTGCTCTTTTCTAATGTATGGTTTTATTCTTGCTTCCAAGGTCAAATTGATATAGAAAATGAGGGAGTGGTATCTATCCTGCCTTAGATGCTCTTCAGCCACAGTTGCCCAGATGTCTTATTTCCTACGTGCATCTGTCTGATACTGATGTAATATTTTCAATAACAAATTCTACTGAACTGCCAAAATTGTACATGATACAAATACTCATTAAATATCTGAATAATTGCATATTCATAGAATCATAGAATGGAATCATAGAATCATTTAGGTTGGAAAAGGCCTTAAAGAATATCAAGTCCAACTATTAACCCAGCACTGCCAAGTCCACCGATAAAGTGCTGCATTTACCTCTCTTTTAAATACTTTGAGGGATGGTGACTCAACTACTTCCCTGGACAGCCTGTTCCAGAGCTTAACAACCCTTTCAGTGGATAAATTTTTCCTGATGTCCAACCTAAAGCACCCAAAATGTTTTAAACCAAAATAAAACAAAACAAAAACATTGTTAGGGTCGCAGAGTTAAGCCTTACAAGCTTCAGAAGTTTCTCAATTAATTTTCTAATGCAAACTTAACTCACTTCCTTTTGTCTATAACTTCTAAGAAATAAAAGAACATAATTAAATAGACCTTTTTTCCCATCTTGCCCTGGAAATTACAGGAGACTATTGTAGACTTCTACTAACATCGATTACTTGCTGTGTAGATGTGGATTAAAAGAAGAGACTGCAGAGAGAGGATGGTTTAAATAAAAGAAGCTCAAAAATATTTAGAACTGGGTTTCTTAATTTTACTCATCCTCTTCCACAGCAGTCATATTTTTTTCTTTTCTAGTCAGGAATATAGGAGACTGGAAGGAATCTCATGTCCTTCAGTCCAGCTGTATGCTAGTTAAAGACAGAAATCATTGTGGGTGAAAAGACAATCTGCATTTTAAATTAAGCTGGTTTATCCTTTCTACACCCAATATTGGGTTATTTTCCATTGTTTAGAAACTTTCTTCTATTTTCCAATATAACTGTATTCCAAAACACTATATACTGATACATCCCTGTATCAATATGGTTTATTACCCTAAATAAGAATTCTTTGTCACTGGAGCTATCCCAGGACTATTTAAAGACACCTGTTAAGTCCTCTTTCAAATTTTAAATTGCTAAATTAAGCACATGAAGTTTGTTTGATCACCACACAAAAATTTTTGATTCTTCCATCTAAAGAACATTTTTTCACTGGACCTACTTAAAGTATAAAGTTCAAGTTCACTTTTATAATAAATTGTGGTGGGTTGATCCTGGCTGGATGCCAGGTGCCCACCAAAATCACTCTATCACTCTCCTTCATCAGCTGGAGAGGGAAGAAAAAATACAAGTAAAAGCTCGTGAATCAAGATAAGCACAGGGAGATCATTCACCAGTTACTATCAAGGGCAAAACAGACTTGACCTGGGAAAATTAGCTTAATTTATTACCAATCAAATCAGAGTAAGTTAATAAGAAACAAAACTGAATCTAAAATCCACCTTCCTCCCACCCCTCTCTGCTTTCCAGGCTTAATTTTATTCCAAATTTCTCTGCTTCCTCTCCCCATGCAGCAGAGGGGAACAGGGAATGGGGGTTGCAGTCAGTTCATTGCAGGTTTTCTCTGTTGCTCCTTCTGCAGGGAGAGGACTCCTCACACTCTTCTGCTGGTCCAGTCTGGGGTTACTCCCACAGGAGACAGTCCTCTATGAGCTGCTCCAACATGTCTTTCCCATGGGCCAGTTCTTCATGAACTGCTCAAGCCTGGGTTCCTTCCATGGCGTGTAGTCCTTCAGGAGTAGACTGCTCCAGCATGGGTCCCCCATGAGGTCATGAGTCCTGCCAAAAAAACTACTCCAATGTGGTCTCATCTCTCCACAGGTCCACCTCCTCCAGGAACCCTCCTCCCACCATAGGCTTCCCATGGGGTCACAGCCTCCTTCAGATGCATGAACCTGCTCCAGTGTGGGGTCCTCCATGGGATGCAGATGGATATCTGCTCCACTGCTAACCTCCCTCAGCTGCAGGAGCACAGACTGACTCAACCATGGTCTTCACCGTGGGCTGCAGGGCTCTGCTTTGATGCTTGGAACACCTGCTCCCCCTCCTTCTTCACTGGCCTTTGTGTCTGCAGAGTTTTCTCTCACATATTCTTACTCCTCTTTGGCTGAAGTTGCTCTTGAGCAGTGGTTTTTTCCCCTTTTTAAATATATTCTCACATGGGCACTACCACAGTTGCTGACTGGCTCAGCCTTGGCCAGTGGTGGTACCATCTTGGAGATGGCTGACATTGGATCTACTGGACAGAGGGGAAGCTTTTAGCAGCTTCTCAAAGAAGCCACCTGTGTAGCCCCTCCCCTTGCCATGCAAAGCCAAAACAAAAATGCAATTAGTTTTACATATTATTATGGAGACCGGATTTGTACCACACAAGATGTCATTATTAGTCATTTGACACTACAGGAAATAACTTTTTTTTGGTATAGCATAGATATGTACTGTTATCTTTCTTAGCTACATTATATCAAAAATATTTTGACTTGTGATTGTAAGGTACTCTATAACCTGCAGAAGGTTTCGGAAGCTGGTAATTATTCCCACATCTCAGAGGAGATCAATTAAGTTAATACACCTATTTCTCTGTAATTTTTAAAAGAAAAATTCTGAGCTTATAACAGAAGTGTTTATTTGTCCCCTAATGTCCCCCTTCCTTTCTGTACTGTTAAATTTCCACTCATTTCTATTCCTCCCACTCCTGCTATCATCCAGATCTACCTATGACATTCAAGCCTCTCATATATTGATCAAACCTCTTCAGCAAACCCATCTTCAGCAAATTTCATCAACACTTTGAATTCTTCTGCCAAGACCATTAAAGAAAAATTCAATCCCCAAACTGATCCTTAAGAAAAAATTCAGGTATCTTCCTCCATTTATTCCCCTCACTTCATCGCTTCTCTCACTTCTTGTACTAACCATCACTCTCAGCTTTTTAGATTAAATTTCTACAAATGAGACAATATCTATTATATATCTATCTATGAAGTTCATATTCTCATGATTTATCATTTTTCCTATGCTAAAAAAATCCCCTGAGGACCTTACCCAAGAAAAATATATGGATTTGGCCTGCCTGGGACAACTTGCTTTTGGAATACTCATGATGAAGTTTATTCTTCTCTTCTTTCATCCTGTTTGAATATTCTGTGTTTTTCTTCCTCTCAGTTTTAATCTGAAACTTCACTTAGTAGTGAGTCTGAACTAACAGGCTTGCATTTGCCTAGGTAACTTTTCCTTCGTTTCTAGTAAAACCTGTTACACTGGAAGAGTTGTGGTACATGGAGTCAAATCCAGTTGGTGGCTGGTCACAAACGTTCTTCCCCAGGGCTCAGTACTGGGGCCTGTTCTCTTTAATGTCTTTATCAACGATCTGGATGAGGGAATTCAGTGCAACTTCAGTATCTTTGCAGGTGACAAGTTGGGTGGAAGTGTTGATCTAATGGGCCATGGTCAGCTGTATGAGATGTCAACAAGACCAAGAGCCAGCTCCTGCACTTGGATCACAACCACCCCAGGCAATGCTACAAGCTTGAGGAAGTGTGGCTTGAAATCTGCCTGGTGGAAAAAGACCTGGGGGTGTTGGTTGACAGCTGGCTGGGGCCAGCAATGTGCCCAGGTGGCCAAGAAGTCCAACAGTATCCTGGTTTGTATCAGAAATAGTGTGGCCAGCAAGATTAGGGAAATGGTTGTCCCCCTGTACTCGCCATTGGTGATGCTGTACCTCAAATACTGTGTTCAGTTTTGAGCCTCTCGGTACAAAAAAGACACTGAGGTGCTGGAGCATGTCCAAAGAAGGGCAATGAAACTAGTGAAGGGTCTAGAGCACAAGTCTGATGAGGAGTGTCTGAGGGAACTTGGGTTCTTTAGGCTGGAGAAAAGGAGACTCAAGGAAGACTTTATCATTCTCTACAACTGTATGAAAGAAGGCTGTAGCAAGGTGGGGGTTTGTCTCTTCTCCCAAGGAACAAGCTATAGAACAAGATGAAATGGCCTCAGGCTGAACCAGAGGAGATTTTGCTTGGACATTCAGAAAAATTTATTCACCAAAAGAGTTGTTAAGCATTGGAACAGGCTATTTAGAATGTATGTAGATATGGTGCTGAAAGACATGGCTTAATGGTGACATGGCAGTGCTGGGTTAATGGTTTGGATTGTGACCTTAAAGGCACTTTCCATCCTAAATGATTCTATAATTCTATGATTCTAGGTATAATAGCTATATGAGAACCAACAGACATAGTGATTTTCATCAATAGATCTACAATAAAGCAGTTTTTGGTTTTCTCAGCATTCTGAGACTAAAATTTTCTGAGATTAAATACATTTACTTTTTACGTCTAGGGTATCCATAATCACTCTCTCTTTCATATCCACAGTGCATAAATGTCCATGTGGGTTCTTTTTCTTGTATATCTGTATTTATTTGTAACTAAAGAACAATTGTGACTTATTATAACTTGCCTCATGAAGCTCAAATCATCTTGACTTCATAATTTAAGGGGTTTATACCTGGACTTCCAATATTCCATATACTTCAGTTTCAAGGTATGCAGATTTCCACAACTATTGTAAAGTTCTTGCTTAGTCATAATGTCTTTATTAAGTATTTATTCTTTTAGGTCTGGGAGCTTTTCCCACTCTCCTCTCCTGCTTGCAATTTAAGTCCCAACTATAGAGTGTGCACATTTTATTCAAATCAATTACAAAACTCCTCATTTAAGCTCTGCTTTTGACTTCAGCAATGTTTTAATAGTTTTTGATGTTTCATGCTAACAGATCAGCAGAAGTAAATTGTCCTAGTGTTTCTGTTATTTGAGAGACAGTTAAGTTTAATCCTGCAGTTGTATGTGTTCAGTTTGCCAGGTATATGAGAAATAAAAAAAAGAATTTGAGTTGAGTTTGAAAGGACAGGACTTGATTGTCACAATATTTCATCTCAGTTTTTCACTTATAAAATCCATTTACTTTTGCACTGCCTGACAACATAAAACTGATGTAAGAGTAATAGACAATATGTGTAAGATCAAAATGCAGTATTGCAACTCCAAATTAATAAGTGATAATGTTAAAGTTTAGGATTTTGGTAGATACTGAAGAGGCATTAGTTTTATAAATATGAGTAAAGAGGTATCCTGCCTGCTTAACATGATTAGCAGAAGTCTTTTAGATGGCCAGAGAAGAATGAAGACTACTTTCAACAGCCATAGCATATCCTCTTTTGTCTTTGACTGCCTTAATAGCAGCATAGCCTATAAACATTATGATGGTGCGTTGTTTTTTTTTGGGGGGGGGATGTGTTTTGTTTTGTGTTTATTGGTTGTTCTTTTTTCTTTTCTGAACAGTGTTCCAAGCTGGACTATTTAGAAAGAGCTTTGATGTCTTACTTTCACACAGGAAGTTACCATAGTGCAAGCAAGCTACCATAGTGAAGAAATGCTCATTTCCAAACCTTCTCCTCTCTCTTGTGGAGAAATAGGCAAACAGGAACACCATGAAGATTAGCAAAGGGAAACACAGAGTCCTAGCACCTGGGAAGAAATGACCTTATATGCCAGGGCTCTTTGGTACCAATTATCTGGAAAGCATCTTGATGAAGACCCTTAGAGCACTTGTGAACAAGAAACTGCCAGTGAGCAATCAACATGCCCTTGAGGTAAAGGTGGCAGATGAGTGTCTGGTCCTCATTAGGAAGAGTGTTACCAGTATGTCAAGAGAGGTGATCCTTCCACTTTACCCAGCCCTGGTGGGATCAGTCTGGAGTGCTGTGCTCCCTGGTACAAGATAGATGATCAGGGTGTTGGAGTGTAGATTGGCGATTTGCAGAGCAGGATGACATGTTTTTGGACAATCAGTGCTGACAGGGAGATTCTCATAGGCCTGAGAAAGTCTGTGAAACGACCCTGAATGAGGAGTGAAGCAAAACAAGGAGGAGATAAGGGGGGCTCCACGGACGGCAAGAATGTCAACACGGGCAGAGCTGAGGACAACAGCTCTGAGCTGTCCAGAGCTGACAGGGCGCATGGACAGAGTGTGGACAGGGATGATTACCCAATCTGTAATTCAGCTTAAATGTATGAACAGGCTTGTTAACCTGTGGGGCTCGGGGGGCTGTCTCTGGTCTGCTAGAAAAGGCTGAAAACCTTTGCAATAAAGGGATTTGACTGCAGACCCCCCACAGTGCTTCTCTTCTCTCCTGAGCCCCTTCCCGACATCAGACCACAGGAAATTTGAGGAAAGCCTGGGAGAACATGTTGGGTTTTGAGCCACATGAAGAGATGGAGAAAGGGAGATGTAATTGCTATGACTAATGAATAGGAGTTCACACACCTAGAGTCCTGTGTCCAGCTCTGGAGCCCCTAACACAAGAAAGATGTGGACCTGTTGGAGCATGTCCATGAAAATGATTAAAGGGATGGAGCCCCTTTCCTATGAAGACAGGCTAAAAGAGTTGGGGTTGTTCAGCCTGCAGAAGAGGAGGCTTTGGGGGGGACCTTATAGCAACCTTCCAGTACCCAAAAGGGGCCAATAAGAAAGCAGGAGAGGGTCTATTCACAGGGGTTTGTAGTGACAAGATGAGGGGTAATGGCTTTAAACTAGAAAAAGGTAGACTTAAGTTAGACAGGAGAAAGTTCTTCAATATGAGGGTGATAGACCACTGGAATAGGTTTCCCAGACAGGTGAAGGAGGCCCCATCCCTGGGGACAGTCAAGGTCAAGCCAGATGAGGCTCTGAGAAGCTTGAACCAGTTTGAGATGTCCCTGCTTACTGAAGGGGGGTTGGACTAGAGGATCTTTGGAGGTCACTTCCAACCCCATACATCCTATGATCTTATGGTACGTAAGTATCTGAAGGGGGAGTGGGAGGGGGTTGCAAAGTGGATGGAGCCAAGCTCTTTCCAGTGATACCCAGTGACAGGATAAGAGGCAATGGGCACAAACTGAAACAAAGACTTGCTGTGAACATCAGGAAGCACTTTTTCACCATGAGAGGGACCAAGTATACTGTCACAAGTTGCACAGAGAAGTTGTGGATTCTTCTTCCTTGGAGATTTTTGAAAGCCTTCTAGACATGGTCCTAGGCAATTGGCCCTAGATGACCTTGCTTGAGCAGGGAGATTAGCTGAAATGACCTCTAGAATTCATCAGAAGGAAATTGTTTGTTTTGGTTTTCTATAGTCACCTAATTTTTTTTTTTTTTGTATTCTTTTTCAAATCAACATAACAGTATTATAGTGGATTTTGTTATAATTTTTCTTTTTAAATTTTCTCTTTTCAATTATTCATCAGCTAAAAGGAAACGGTTTTGGGTTGGTTGGTTTGTTTGTTTTTCCTTAAACTTCTTAGCACTTCACTTTATGAGTGCAAACTGATTCAACCCAAGCATTACAGTTAAAATCCCAAACTGCTTTCTCAACAGCCAATGTCATTTAGAACTAGCTGTTCTCTAAGTTGCAGAAAAGATTCTATTTCTTCACTTTTGACATGGGAGAATATGAAGCAGCTTCTTTGCCTCATTTACCAAGCGAGAGCTGTATCATTACCAGCACAGAATGTGAAGTCTGGATATTTAACAGAATGAAATGTCAACATTAAGGCCTCTAATGTGGCTTAGACAGTATTGTAGCAAATCTTGCCTCTGGGATATAGTTTATTTTTGTAGATGTATATATGCAAGAAATCTGATTTTCATTTTCCAAGATGAGTGTTAGCTATTTCTACCTACAACATTTAATTTTGTATTTGCAAAGGACTACAAGGAATATTAAGTAAATGCTACTATGCTTAAATTATGTACACTATATAGTATGTTATATTTTCAACCCAAACATTTCTAAGCATGAAAAGTGCACAGATTAGAGCATTTCTGTTTGACACTGACATTTGGTAATGTAATATTCTTTCTAAGCATATTGGTATGAGTAAAAAATGAAGCTAGAAATTTTAGTAGAACAAGGTATGTGTGTATTCCCAAAATATGCAATACAGAGATCTGAGTGAAAAGTAATTACAGTTATATAGAATTTAGATACACAGAATTCTGAGGATCTTAGTAATTGAGGATTTATAGTATGCACATACCACAAGATTTTTTTGCACCACTCTTAAGACTGGAAATTTCAAAGTGTTTATCCATGGACTAATTTTACCTTTTATAAAATCATCATTAAGCCCCTGACTTTTATAGGAATAAAATACAGAATTCCATATGAAGCCTATTTGGCTTGGACAGAGCAAGAGACTTTCTCCTGTGGGTCTGTGGGGAGGTTGTAAACAGATCTGGAGAGTAACAAACAATTATCCTCATTAATAAAGAAAGACATGACATATCTCTTGGTCGTGTAGTTCTGTTCTTGCATCTGTCCTACCCTAAATTAACCTGTGATAATTGTCAGAAGAAGTTGAAATGGAGTCATGTCAAATAAAATTATTTCTGTGCTATGGTTCTACACTTTTCCAGTCAATGAACACAGTCAAAATGTAACCTTCCCCTCCATCCCACTGTTCCATAGAAAAATAACAGAGCACTAAAATGTCCTTTTGGACTTATTTGTGCTACTTTATAATTAGGAATGTTTTGGACTGGGGTGATTGATGGGGGATGATGTTAATCCTGCAAAATGCAGTGGAGCTATTTGCATGAATAAATGTTGCAAGGCCAACAGTTTCAGTCAAAATAAAATGGTTCAATTCCTAAATAGCTAAAATATTTGAATAGCTGCTAAGTAGTTCATTTTTATAATATTCTATTGTGATTTTTTTTAATCTGTTACATAGTATTTCATTATTTTTAATTGCTAGACAAAAGTACGTAGTCCTGTGACTATAGTGAAGTAACCTAGGGTGTTTTGTTTTTTGCTTTTATTTTTTAATTTTGGGTTTTTTTTAAGAAGAAATTAGTAAATTATAGTCTACAAGATGCCTTTCCTATTACAAGGCTGTTTTTCCAATGTTCTTCTGAATGACAGCTATCAAGGTTTCTTCTGTTAGTAATCTACTGCCATAGTCACAATAGTTTATTGCCCTCAATTTGTGACTTGCAAAGCAATTTTTAGTTTATACTTTTTTAGATCATTTTTTTCCTTGGTTGCTTGCTTTCTTCCTTCCTTTGCTTGCCTACTTGTTTGCTTGCTTGCTTGCACTGGGGAGCCCAGATCCAGACTTGGCATTCCAGCTGTGCACTGCCAAACCAGTGCTGAGCAGACAGGAGAGGGATCAGCTCCCTTGGCCTGCTGACAACGCTCTGCCTGATGCAGACCAGGGTGTTCTTGATCTAGTTTAATTGATAATTATTAAGTGAAGCTCAATAACTTGTTTAGTGTTAGCTTTTTGGTGATATTTCTTATTCTGCATGCTAGTTTTGCCATCTGATCCTTACCGAAAGAGGTTACCTGGTACCCTTTTTGTCTGAAGGATGCAGCCACTTATGTAATCAACACAAACATGTCCCAGATGTCCAGCTGGTTATCATGGAAGGAAATAAAATATACAAAAGACCAGTTCCATAACAAGAAATAGGTTTTTTTATTCAGAGTTAAGAGAAAGAGGGAGGAAAAAACACCCCATTATGGCAAATTGCATTTAATCTATTAGCAAAACACTTGAGAAAATGTATCAACTGGTGAAAAACAACTAAGAAATTTCAAATAAATGGAAAAGACCAAACTACCCTGATCAGCAGTTTCCTGGCCCCGTTATGGCAAATTGCATTTAATCTACTAGCAAAACACTTGAGAAAACGTATCAACTGGTGAAAAACAATTAAGAAATTTCAGTTAAATGGAAAATACCAAACTACCCTGATCAGCAGTTTCCTTATTAGTATGACCAAAAATATCCTTGCTGTCAAGAGACAGAGCAGTACACCCTATTTAACTTGAATTAGGGCTTTTTCTATTGGTGGCTATAAACAACTCATGCTCTAAAAAAAAAACCCCAAAAAACAGTGTTGATTACACTTTATTCACACATCATCTTACCTTTTCAAAATGTGGTGAGCAGCCCTCAGAAGTCCCCAATGTAGCTGCTGTTGTAGCATTTCAGGTTATTTTATAATCACCTTGAGACAAGATTCAGCAAATGCTCTGCATCTCATCATGCCACATTTATTCAGTCAGCTTTCCCTTTACAAGGCTGAAATTATTTTCTGTGAATGCATGATAGTAAATGTTGATTTCAGGATGACAGCTGAATGCAAAGTGTCACCTGCTCACCATGACAGTATGGATTTACAAAACAACCCTGAACACCCAGGTCAAATGTCTGTCTTCCTGTAGAATCAATGTTTATGGACATTGCCTTTCACACCCTGAGTCTTTAGTGACTACGGGGTATGGGAGCACATGCCAAAACAGAGAAGCCTCAAGAGTCAAGACCTAGAAGTTGTATTTCAGAGGTAACTTTAACTATCTTTGGGTAAAATATGAAGTATTATCCATTATAACTTAATAATACGATCCTGAAAGGACGAAAGGGTTTAATGTATCTATCTCTAACCTTAAACCTACAGATGAAGTAGTGGACACAGAACTAACAATTTTTAATCCAATGAACTTTGATGTCCTCTTACCATGTACTGAAGGAATAGTGAAGCCACTCAGTCACTGTGTCTCCTTAGAGACACATCCTTTCATAGTTTCATATCAATCAGCTCTCACTTGCCCAATACTTTGAACAAGCAAAGGTAAGGAGGTTCTTTTCCTAGGTCATGCTATTGCTGTGAAAATCTTTTTGACTGGCTGTTTTCTTTCAAATTATGCTGTTTAGACATTATAGACAACCCTGTCTAAGCTAAAAAGGTGAAGAATGAAAGACTAAATGAAAATGAAAGTTAAATCAAACTATTACTCCCACTCGTACCCTGAAAACCCAAGGAAAGCTATGGCTAACCAAGACAAAGCATGACACACATTTCACACTCTTGTCCACTTTTTCTGACTTTCCATTTTGGCTTTGTTTCTGTTATGAGAGCAGGTACTGGGCTGTTATTGGAGACTCCAAGTCTCTATGAACACTTGTTTCTTGCCCTCAGAGATGCATCCCTGTTTTTTATTACTGCTGTTGTTGGACCAAACACCTTTAAGGCTTTAAGTACTGACTATTTAGAAACTTTCTCAGTCAAAGCCTAGAAACACTTTGAATTTCAAGCTGGGTTGCAGAGTACAGGTTTCCAACGTTCAGTGAAAACATTCTGCATAACTCTAGCTGCAATTTTCTACAGGTGGCTAAGCAGAAGGTAGATTTATGTAGCTGTAATAAGAATAAAATAGTTATGCTTACATTAAAGTAGAAAGTTTTCAGAAGCTGTTCTACAAGCTTGGTTGGTCTGAATTGTAGCATGAAATATGATTTTAAATGTGGGGAAATTGTTCGGAATGCAAAACCAGACTATTACAGCAAGCAAGAAAGACCCTCTAGGCTTTCTGATTTACTTATTAGATATGTCCCTACTGAAAACAAACACTTCTCATTTCTAGTTTGATTCGCCAGGGGGTTAGATTTTATCATTTTGAATTGGGACATAATGCCATATGGATAGATGGTATGCCATATTGAATCTTCCTGTCAGTTTATAAGATATAAGGAGGAGAACAAGTCTGAAACTTCCAAGTATTGAGAAGTAAATGTACATATTTCTCAGGACTACACTTTTTATAGGCTAGAACTAATATTAGTAATTTTTGTGTTGTTCATTCAGGAATATTGTATTTTTTTCTTAGTGACTTTAAATATGTATCTAATATGTTCCATTTTTCCACTTGTTGCTAAGAGCAAGAAGACTAAACATCTATTAATGCCATTAGAAATAATTAAAATCTTCACAGTTAAAAAAAAAACCAAAACTGTACTTATTATGTCTAGAAATAAACTTATACTTTTTTAGTCCAATGCAGAATGACTAAAATAAACACTACAGGATCCCATACAATTGATAGGAGGCACACAAAAGGTTTGTTTGTCAAATTATTTGGTGATAACAGAAACATAATAAAAAGACTGAAAAAGAAGCACTGATTATTTGGTCCATATTACCTACAAAAGCCATGTGAAGGGCCCTGTGCCCCCCCAAAAAAGAATAAAACTTTTTTTAATAATAAACTACAAACACATTTTAACACTAACTTCCAGCTGAGAATGTGCTTGAAGGAATTGTTTAAGCAAAGGTCTAAGTATGAAAATTAAGATTAAAAACTCCAATATTAGCTTGTGATTTAGTTTCATTGCTGTTTGGCTCTTTGGATGTACAGTATATAGGAAATGGCCAGGGATTCCAGTGCTATTGTAAAGGAATAGAAGCATTTAAACAAGTAATAGCACAATACAGGAAGCAAGAAACACAGTGTCATGAAGTTCTAAATATAATGGATAAAAGTTCAAAAATGGATTTGCAGCTCCTCTCCTTCCCCTTCCATTTCCCCCTTCCCTTCCCTTTCCCCTTCCCCTTCCCCCACACCTCCCTTCTCTTCCCCTCTCCTCA
>NW_008625064.1:36482-38479 GCF_000691845.1 Merops nubicus
TTTTCAAAATATCTACATTCTTCTATTATTCAGAAGTCACCCTGGCCCTAGGACATCAGCTCAAGACTGTTTCAGACGCTGTCACCTGCTGCACTTTTAACTCCTACTAAGGATCTTTGTAAATCATAGGATCATAGAATTATTTGGGTTGGAAGGGACCTTCTACTGCCAACTCCCTTTTTTGACGGCACAGACTGTGTTTTCTTCACAGACTCAGAATATTTATAGATGGAAAGGGTATCCTGACATAATTCTTCTCTTAATAGCAGTATAGAGTTACAAATGACTGAAGGAATACAAGCCTAATAAAAATGCAGACAGCTACTGTGGTTGAAGGAGCCAGTAACAATTGCATGTTTCTGGGAATTTGCTCAATAAAATTTATAAATTGCTGATGTTATGCTCAGTTCTAAACTAACTTGAGCAGTCTGTCTGTGTAAACATAAAATTAAAACCCAAGGCACTAAAAAAATGGATTATTTCACCCTCCTTTTCAGCTGTTTTGCTTCACAGTGGGGAAGAAGTACCATTTTTAGTAAGGTACACCTGTAGCTTCTTAGTTTCCTGGAAGAACATCTTAGCTGAATCCCCTGCACTTGACAGCTCTTGAAGCTGAGGATGAAAAAGGGCCAAGTTGCCCTCTTAAAAAGCCATTTCCCTGCAGGGCAGTCGCGGGGGTTTGCCAGAGATGGAGAATTGGGGGTTTAGCTCCCCGTTGCCAGGCAACAAGTAGGGAAGGAGCAGATCTCCTTTCTTAAAGAAATTGAGTGGTCCTCCACGACTGTTTGCCTACAAAGAGCCACAGCTTGAAAAACAAGCAACAGGAACGAGAAAATATTTCTGCACAGACAAAATTGCTCTGAACGTTTTAAAGAGGGAAAGGTTCTGAAGTCCACAAACTACCTCCTAAGATCCATAGAACCATCACTTCTTTTTCCTTTATATGATCTTAGGCACCAGTTTGGGTTGGTTGGTTGTTTTTTTTGTTACTGTTGTTTGGTTTTCTTTTTTTACTATTTTTTTTTCCCCACTCTGAGGCAACTAATCTCCAGAAAGGTGAAGTTCTGGGGATTTTTTTTTATTTTTTTTTTTTTAAAAAAATCCTTTAATACTATGGTTGTTGATATTAAAAGAGGGTTCAGCCTTATTGCTTAAATAAACATGCCCTAAACAGGACATTAAAATGCTTCTAGCAAAACCAGTTTTAATGTCCAGTTCTCCCTCCTCTCATTCACAAATAAACTAAAATAAATACATTACTGATCTATTGTGAAGTTCCGTGTTTTGATCTTATATTTTATCACAGAATTTATTACATTCCATGTTAATCTAATGTACCACATGTGGCTGCATTCAAAGAGGAAAACAGAAGGTTTATCAAAAAGAACAGGTGGTATTTTATGTTGAATTTATATTGAAGTATGTGAGTATATTACTAGAAGTCATCCAGATATACGCAACTACAGAAAAATTGGAAATTAAGTGGGGAATTGTCCTATTTAAGAAAACACTGATGGTTTTGTTAATTTTGTTTACTTGAATGATATAGAGGTAAATAAATGTGGTGTTGCAGCTTAAAAAATGTAACCATTAGGCTTTTTTCTGATTTCACTTAACTTTCTGATAACCTCTGGTAAGGCACAAGAGAACATTCTCTCCTGCAATCAAACTGCCTGAATGGTAACATAAGAAGAAGTGATATAATTATATGGAAATTAAGTTGTGGTTTTAAAGCTTAGAATTTAAGTAAAATATAATGCTTTCCATATGCTGGTATCAGAACAATGCACACTGAGGAAAGCATCTTCCACCACATCTGTTGCAGGTAAAACATTGTGCAAAATTAAATGTTGGTCTTACTGCATAAGTCTTAAAGAATAAATAAATTCATTTCAATGGAGTCTGAAACTTATGTGAAATAAAAGAAAATGAATCAATACTTTGTGAAAATTTCCATTGTCAACAGGATATTCAAGTGCCACATCCACTCATTTTTT
>NW_008625065.1:0-64099 GCF_000691845.1 Merops nubicus
GTTGGCTGGTGGCTATTTCTTTTAGCCTTAGCTGTTCTCATTAAACGTGACAATCCCTTTCCAGCCCTAGGCAGCTGTTCAGGGCATTGCTGATTAGTTCTGTGGAACTTAAAACAGGTCAGAAAAAAATCCTTCGGGCTTCTAACACCGGGAGAACTTCTGGGGTGGATTTAAGCTGATTTGAAGTGTTCTGGGCAGCTCTAATAAGAGAGGTGCTGTAGCAGTGCTGTTGCTACAGGATTGATGACTGCAGGGGTTATGAAGGTTAGCTACGATTGGTAAATTTACTTAAAGTGAAAAGCCCACTGCAGTACTATTGCAGACTTCAACAATCCGCAGCCCCTAAAGGACTGCTATGTGCTTTGGAGTAAATTCCACTTTAAAGCTTTCCCTTGAATAAAATGAAGAGTTTGGTATTACCTTTTTCTTGAAGTGGACTTCTGTGGGTTTGCATCTAGTGGTCTGTGCTGTGAGCCAATGCATATGTGATTTTGTTTTTCTTTTTAAATTTAACAGGTCCACAGACCTTAGCTGTCACAAGAATGAATTACCCTGAAAAGTGGTAAGAGCATAGAGACAGTGGCAGGAGTCATTCAGTATTTTATTTAATGAGCACTGTCTAGGAAACATGCTGTAGTTTCAAACTGGCTGCGTTATATGCACTGTGCCTACGCTATTAAAATTCCAGTACCAGTGTAATACTGACACAGGTTGCATGTTTTGTGGAGGGAACACACATATTTGAAGTAAGCACTGATCAGATGAGAATTCTGATAAGACTTTCCCCTCCTTAGTTCTTAGTAGATTAGACAAATACCACCTGCAAGTATCTCTTTTGTTAGTTAGTTAGTTTGTTTGTTTCCATGGTAATTTGGGAATATATAGTAAAAGTCAATAATCATTCCTTAACTAGATCTTTGTGAATCACTTCTGAAAGCTAAACAGTGCTTATGCAGATTTTTCAGGGAGCTCTGCATATGAAACCAATGGAAGTTCCAGTGCTTCCACTTATGTTTCCTTAATTAAGCTTGTGTTTATCTGTGAATATGCAAAACAATAAGACACGTTGCTACTTTATTTGAATCTAGTTCAATCTGTCCTTTTTTTCTGCTCTAATTTAGCTTCCCTTTTATTGGTAAAATTCACTTTGCTGTTGAGGTAATATTGGCATACTTTCATTAGTAATACAATGGATAACTGGATTTGAACATTTTTTTTCTCTGAGCTTTCTATCACAACAGTTTCACTGTCAAGCACAACCTTGCTGCCCTACCTCTTAACTATTAAACAAGTTTTGGTAAAATATTTACATTTTAGGCTTCTCTACTGAATAATAACTAATAGTATCTGAAGGTGTGTGTAAGTGTATATATAGGTGGAAGAGGAGGAGTATTAGAAAAACAGTAAGGTTCTCATGACTTTAAAGCCCAATCTTAACTTTTTACTGGGTATTATTTATATAGGAGGTGATAAGGAAAAGAATCTTCTTTCAAAAGAACTGAAAAAAAAGACTTAAAAAAATTCTTTCTAAAGAATTGAGGAACAGAAAAAGATTAGCTCTTCAATAAAAACCTTTGTTTTATGAAATAGCACTTATGTCTGACACATATTTTTCGTGAAGTGCCATTAACAGTCCTAGGCCATCAGTTGTTCTTTGGTAGAGGCATGCTTTGTACCATGCTAGAGTGTCCTGGAGATACTCTCAATAATGTTTTGTGACATAGGTCATGCCCAAGGATTTCTGCCATTTAACTGACATGAAACGTGACAAATGCTAGGAAAAAAAAAAATGCTAGAAAAAGTTATAAGGATGCTTGTATGGAAAACAAGGATAGCTTTGCTAAACATTTTGATAGGGTTCTTAATGCCATTTCTCAGAGTTAAAGCAAATATATTGGAGAGATGAAATGTGGACTTTCATTAGCCACGTGTGTATATTGTGAAGTTTTGGTCATTTATTGTGACTAGCAGTGATATGATATGAAGAGATGCCAAGGTTGGTCTTGGCCCTGATCCATTGCAGCAATTCAAAGTTTCCAGAGATCACTCAGCAAAAAGAGAAAGATAACTCTTCTGGAACACAGAATGGAGATTTTCAGCTGAAAAGGGAAAAATGGGAAAAAACAGGATCGAGAAGTAAGAGCAAAATACTTGCATTCACCAAAGAGAAATATTTTTTTTTTAAGTAGATAGTACAAGTGTTGTAATTTCACAGGTACTGATAACATTTTTCTAGCATTTTTCTTTCATAGTTTAGTATCAGACAAATATCAGTTGGTTTATAAACATTTCTCTTTTTCTAAAACATGTTGACTAGTGAATCAGTGATATGTGGTTTTATATACTAGATGCTAAAATAGTGAACCTATTTTTAATACAGCCAAAAAAAATGTGATACCAATGCTGGAGCAGTGGGTTGTGTTGTCTTTAGGTGCCATCTGGTGGAGTTTTCATGGCATGTTTGAAGTGCTGCATTGCCTTGCTGATTGCATTAGTCACTCAGGTAAGTATGTGAGCACAGAAAAGGCTGCTGAAACAATCAGAAGTTAGAGATAGATTAAATAAAGATGACGACCAAGAGAGCAAAGGCTGCAGCAGGGGGAGTTAGATTATAATGTACATCTTTATAGTATGGGTTTCAGAGATTTCCTGTTCTCTTAACTCTTAAAATTTTCTCTTTCATTTGATGTATAATAAGTGATAGCCTCTTTACTGTGAAGCAAATAGTGTTCTTGGTAATGATGTTTTGAAATTAAGATGATGACACTCCAGAGTTACAGTCTAACCTTTCTTATTCTTTGAGGGAAATGCCGTCAAGGTATTTAGAGTTTACTTCTGCAATTGTGTGGGCATTGTTATTAGTAACCCCCTAAGTATCTTATTAAATAGCAAATGGGTTTATATAAATTTCATAGTAGAATAGTCACTATATACAGTGCTTGATGTCTTCAGGACTTAAGTCAATTGTATGAGTTGCAGTAGGACTTGGCCTGCTATTTTGCTTAACCAAAGAGTTTAGAAGAATATTTTTTTGTACTTAGACCTCAGGATTAAGGTCCTTTTCACATGTCCATTCAGGTCCTACCTAAAGCACAAGCTAGTGCATGATAAAGCAGGCTTGCATTTTGGATGTTGCCTCCTGCGATCACATGAGACATCTGGGAAGAGGCAGGAAAGGGGGAGGAAATACTTCTTTCTATTAGCCAAGAAAGCTAGTTGTGCAAGGTGGAAAAATTATCTCATGCTGTAAGACATGAGAAAAACTCCGCTTTTAAGAAAGATGTGATAATTTGCCATATTTATACAGTATCATACACTAGTCAGACATGCACTTTCATTTTTGGCATTCAAAATTTATTTCCAAGGTTGGGATCCTTTAGTCCTGGGTTATACACATGAATGCATGATGTAGACAGAATTTTGTGCAGCTAAACTGACCATAAATGATATAAAGATCAGAGTTTTAAGACAAAAAAAAAATGTATATATTGAACTTTGTAAGGCAACAGTTGAAGTTTGGACAGTAACTATACAGATTTGATCCAATAGAGGGAGTAGGATCCATACACTTGGTAGTGTGTTATAATTTGATAAATGTAGCAGATTCATCCCTATGTATTTAAGTGTTGATATTTTAAGTATTTATCAAAATGTTTATTTTGAAGAAGCAAGTCTTATCTAGTCTACAAAGACAGTAGTGACAGTATTACAGCCACCACTCCTATACTGTACTTAAACGCTTTTTCAAGGGCTTTTCTGTTGAAGAAGTTAAGGATAGACAGTTAAAGTTATCAAATCTGAGGGCAGCTAAATTATTCTTATATTAGTGACAGCAGGCAATGCAGTCTGCAGGATCGATGACAATATTGACATTTAAAATGATGGGAAAGGTCAACTATGCTCTTACCTGCTGGTGTCACCATCTAAGCTACACAGACTTTTTATTTTGCATTTTGTATGCACAGTCACTCATACTTATGTTCAGTGATAGAGACAGTATCTTCCACTGGCTTGATAGTTACAGTCCTGAAAAGTTACAGCTGCTGGCAACATGCAGCTTAAATACTGATACTCAGGAGTGCTGGATGTGCCTGTGTGTGGACTAACATTTTCACACAGATTGCTCTGAGAATCTGTAAAAGCCACAAAAGCTGCAGGGCTTCCACTTTTACAGAGATTTTTGTGTGGCATTTAAAAACAAAAAGAAAAAGAAAACCAACAGATATTTATCACTACTAGAGTGTATTAATATAAATTGTAATAATTTAAATAAATGTGTTTGGTTTATGTGGCAAGGTTCTGGTAGCAGGGAAGCTACAGAGGTGGCTTCTGTGAGAAGATGCCAGAAGGTTCCCCCATGTCTGACAGAGCAAGTTCCAGGTGGCTCCAAGAGGGACCTGCTGCTGGCCAGGGCTGAGCCAAATGGTGGCTTTGGTAGCACCTCTATGATACCATATTTAAGAAGGGGGAAAAACCAGCTGTGCAAAAGCAGCTGGGAGAGAGGAGTGAGAATATGTGAGAAAGACAACGCTGTGGACACCAAGGTCACTGAAGGAGGAGGGGGAAGAGGTGCTCCAGGCACAGCCTATGGGAAAAACCGTGGTGGGGTAGGCTGTGCACTGCAGTCAATGGAATTTAATAGTGGAGAAGATACCCACCTGCAGCCCATGGAGGACTCCACAATGGGGCAGGAGGGTGTGCCTAGAGGAAGCTGTGGCCATGTGGAGAGCTCATGCTGGAGCAGGCTCCTGGCAGGACCTGTGGACCCATGGAAAGTAGAACCTAAGCTGGAGCAGTCTGTTTCTGGAGGACTACACCCCATGGAAGGGACCCACACTGGAGCAGTTTGTGAATAGCTGCACCCCATGGGAAGGACTCACGTTGGAGAAGTTCATGAAGGACTGTCTCCCATGGGAGGGACCCCACACTGGAGCAGGGGAAGAATGTGAGGAGGAAGGAGACAACGTGTAATGAACTGACTGCAACTCCCATTTCCTGTCCCATTGTGTTGCTGGGGTCGAGAAGGTAGAGAGATCAGGAGTAAAGCTGAGCCTGGGAAGAAGGAGGGAGTGGGGGAGAAGGTATTCTTAGATTTGGATTAATTTCTCATTATCCTACTCTTATTTAGATTGGCAATAAATTTAATTTTTTTCCCCAAGCATAGTCTTATTTGCCTGTGGTGGTAACTGGTGAGTGATCTCTGCCTGGCCTTATCTCAGCCTATGAGCCTTTCATCCTGTTTTGTCTCCCTTGTCCACTTGAGTAGGGGAAGTCATAGAGCAGCTTGGTGGGCACCTGACATCCAGCCAGGGTCAACCCACCACAGTGAAGTAATCTATATTTTTTTGCTATTAATTGCATTTATTTTCACCGAGTTCATACTATTTTCAGTTTATAATCCATAGGATTTATTAGTGAACTTGATTTCAGAAGTGTGCCACTCCCTTCTGGTCTGCTGGATTTGTCACATTACAACAATGCAAAGCGATATGCAGAGGGGAGGGATATTTATAAAGTCTCAAAGCACTATGCCAGCAAACTTAAAATTAACAGAGAGCAAGTAATTAACAATTATGCAACTTGAGAGAAGTGCTAATTAAAAAGTTTTAAAGAGATGAGTTTTCAATTGAAATACAAAATTAGCCAGAGACTTATTGCTTGAAATAGAAATTTGGACTGATTAGCAGAAACGCAGAAAGCACTAGCTGTGTAAGAAATGAATTTTTAATTTTCTCTTCAGGTGAGTCTCTGCCAGTCTTTAGGATCAGAAGATACGCTGCTTTGGATACAAAGTTTCATAGAATCATAGAATCATAGGGGTTGGAAGGGACCTCGAAAGAGCATCTAGTCCAACCCCCCTGCCAGAGCAGGGTCACCTAGAGTACATCACACAGGAAGGCGTCCAGGCGGGTTTTGAATGTCTCCAGTGAAGGAGACTCCACAACCTCTCTGGGCAGCCTGTTCCAGTGCTCCGGCACCCTCACAGTGAAAAAATTTTTCCTGATATTCACCTTGAACCTCCTATGCTCCAATTTGCACCCATTACCCCTTGTCCTATCACAGGTCATCACTGAAAAAAGCTGAATTCCATCTTCCTGACACTCACCCGTTACATATTTGTAAACATTGATGAGATCACCCCTCAGTCTCCTTTTCTCCAGGCTAAAGAGACTCAGCTCCCTCAGCCTTTCCTCATAAGGGAGATGCTCCACTCCCCTAATCATCTTTGTAGCCCTTCGCTGGACTCTCTCCAGCAGTTCCCTGTCCTTCCTGAACTGAGGGGCCCAGAACTGGACACAATACTGGTTTTCAGTCTTAGTATTTCAGTCTTACACGTGTTTACAGAGTGTTCAATCACAGAAGTTAGAGATTTCAGCAAAGAGACCATGATTCTCTGCATCTCTCTGATCATTTATGTGTTGTTGAGTTCAAAATGCTTACCTTATTCCAAGAACACAGAACTGGGTAAGAAACAAGAAAGAAGTTGTCTGGGAGACTTGGAGTTGTTTGTTTAAAGGCACTCAAGTCTGGTAACTGGGCGTGCTTAGTATGTTTTGATTTTTTTCTTCTCTTTCCCATTATGTCCTGCTTCTTCTTTGGAATGCTTACAATAGGAATCCAGTGGTTTCCTAAGTGGTTTAGATGTTATATTTTTACAAGACAAAGTAGTGAAGGGTGTATAAATAGAATAAAAGCATCATTAGAAACTGACCTACCTGCAGACTATCAGAAAAGATCTTTGGAAGTTGCTTCTTTTTGTGCATTGTATCTTGTGTACAAGTATGTGTAGGGTGGTGGCAAGAAATGAGATTATTTTGCTACAGCAGAGTAATGTCTGCATGCTCATTCAGCAGGTAAGTACTTTGATTAGCTGTGTTTGTGTCTGAGCTAATGACGGGTGCTTTTCCTCTAAATGTGAATCTTTGTCAAACCCTTCTTCTTGCCGTCACGTATATCTCTACAATGACCTCATTTTTGAAAAGTTATTTTTAATAGTCTGTCTTTTTTTCTGGAAATCATACTGTTTTAGGAACATACTTGGCATTCTAAAAAAAGTAATGAGACCTCCTATGGAGTAGGAGAGCTGAATTCTACTAGCATTGGACTAGAGGTATGGGTTTGGTGCTACCTCACGCATACACAAAATGAGTCATCACACAAAAAAGGCAAAGTTCACCACATAAAAAGTTAAAGAGAGCCCAATCCATGCCAGCTTTGAAATAATAGAGCTGATGAATAATCCTAAAGGCAGTCTTGTGCCTTGTTCCTGGCTGTTAATGTGTTGTACTCCAAACACCTTTTAAAATTCCTGTTGCAGAACCATTTCATCTTGGCTCAATAAACACTAATAGGTTTGACAATAGTGAATTTTATTCAATAATACTGGAATGGGTTGCATATTTTGTTTTTTCCTGTTGTCAAGTGAAAGACATTGGAAAACAATCTGCATGTCACTCATATATTTTTCTTTGTGTATTGAGAGTTGACACTGTCATAAATCTATACATTTTCAGATGATGGTGTAGTCTATAGATCTCAAAAAATTGTGAGATTTTTTTCTAAGCCTTTAAAATTCAGATAGATTTTACTATGAAAATGGATATGCTTGTAGCAATTCAAAGAGGCATTAACAGAAAAAGCCTTTGTGTGGACCTGTAAGATTTGTTCTTTATTAATTTACACTATACTTAGTGGCTAAGCACTGTGCTAAAAGCCTGTTATGTCTGTAAGGGTGAGCATTGTGTAAGATTATATTTTCAGAACTGTGTAAATATTATTGGCATATAAAGTGAGGTTTTATGCATACTCGCCAGTAGTTACTGTAAAAGACAGGCGCCAGTTATCCTCAGGATTAGAACTGGCACAGTTTGGAGATGTAGATGGTTTCTGGTTATAGCAGCAATGGGATGTGAGTGGTCTCTGGCTCACTAATAACTTTCCTCAGAGCTGCAGCCCATCCTATCAAGGACTGTGAAATCATGTCAGCGAGTACAGTCTGCACTACTTACATTAACTACTTAGAGTAATGCAGAGTGGCTCATGCCAGACGTGAAAGTACAGTGATTGCACTAAACTGTATTCTAATGGTACATCGAGTTTCATTAAGAGGCATTTTCATCATACAGCACAGCTGACTCAGAGCAGAGGTGTCGTTCAGGTATTTCAGTCCAGCACACCTTGGCTCACTGTTCTAGCGCCGAGCCCTGAGCCACAGAAAGGATGATAAAGAGAGCATTTTCTTTGAGGCTACTTAAGGCTGATTTTTTTTTAAGTATACAAACAAGACATTTCATAAATGGGAATAGCAACTGGCGAATATTGAGTAGTTATTTACTTTCCTCTTTCATGTTAAACAGCATAAATTTGTTTAATTTATTAAACAAACAGTTTAATTAGATGGTCATTTTTCCTGAGAAAAATGATGGTCTAATTGTAAATCTGTTTAATATTTACAGTATTTCTCAGGAAATTTTTCTCAGGAAAAATGACCTTACATTTTAGCCATGGCTTTTGGGTTGATCATGGTCTCTTGTTAAATTTCTGTATTTTTTTCTTTGCAAGATCCATCTATTTCAGTTTTTGGAAGACTTATGGACTATATCGATAATATATCATGGTTTAAATGGATTCTCTGCAGTTCCATCTTCAGTTGCTGTGACCTCATTCCCTCTACTTGAAGATAACTTAATGGTCAGCTGGTTGCCACAGCAGTTCTTTCTGTATGCCTCTTTCTGTAGTTTGTAATGAAAAATCAAGTGATCCAGCAGAGAGGTTAGCTCTCTGTATAAAGACTGTAGAGAAGAAAACAGAATACACTAAATCAGTAACAAAATAACTGGTTTTTAAAGGAGCGTCCTCCATCATCTTGTCAAACCAATTCTGATTAATAAACATAAGAGTGATAAGATCACCAGGTACCGTTGTCCTGAAGAGCAGATGTAAGATGACCTTAATCATTATCTCCCTGAGGACCCCATGCATGCTTGATTGAAGCTTCAGTCTCTCAGTGGTGGGCAGATTGTTAACCACCCATTTAAAGTTAGTGCCTTTCAGACAATACCTGTGCCTCCAGGCATCAACACTCAAAAATACAGGTTATGTACAGTGAAGAGTATTCCTCTCAGAGATACTGATTCTGGTGGATAGCCTGTTGTCACATAAGATGGTCAATTCTGACAAACAACTTTTAGATAAACCTGGTTCCTAGAGTTGTGTTGATGATGTGGATCATGGTAGATGGAAAGAACTGGAGTAAAGCTGTGGGAATCAGTAAAGTGCAGCCAATTAGGACCTCCTAACTTGGAAGAGAGATGAGGAGAAGTAGGACTGGGCTCTTTAGGATAAGAAGACTGAATCAGAAAGGAAGCCTAAAAGGAATCTTGCAGTTACATACATAGAAGTGATTTTTTAATGTAGCTGAAATTATTAAAACAATTTGAAAACAGTTTAAAAGCTCCTAAAGGGAATTGATTGGCATTTTTTTTCCTCCATTGCTTTAACTTTGTTTAAAATATGTTTTCCTTGAAGCACTAGTATTCTTCCTAGGACTTCTTACTCTTTAGGTGGGTCTGTCACTGTCCATTTTCCACTGCCTCTCGGAAAAGTGCTTTCCCATGTCTTCAACTGACTCATTTGAAAAATAGTTCAATGTCCTAATGCAATGAAAGATGATTCTTCAATTAATTCTGGGACATCTCTGCTGTTTTGTTATTTTAAGGACTACATTTTAGAATGCAAAAAAAGCTTCTTATTTAAGCACACGTTTGGGGGTAGGGGAAGGGCAAATACAGTGAAGACTTGCTGGCTATTGGCACCTGGTCACAAAAGTAACAAGGGAGGCAATTGTCTTTGAGAATGAACTAGATGAAGAAATAAAGGAGAAAGAGCACAAGGAGGAGGACTGTGTGAATAGATGCACTGTTAGGAGCAGAAGAAACGCTCCTACAGTGGCTTTTTTTTTTTTTTAAAAAATAAGGTCTTACGTGCAATCCAGTGTATTTCCAAATCCAGTGTGTTCCAAAACGAAATGGAAAGTTTGGTCACAAGTGTTTTCCTAAGACCCAAGGATAAATCCTGGAGAAGGAACAATGTGGCTATTGCTTACAGATGCTTTCTTCCATCTTGCAGTGTGGTGGGGAGCAATGGGTTTCTTCCTGAGTGGGGCTGAAAGAAAGGTAAAAGAAGCTGGGAAAAGAAGGCTGGAAAATTTAAAAAGTAGGTGGAATAAAATACGAGGCAGCTGCATCAGTAATATTCCACTAGCAGTGGCTAATTATGTGCCTCACTATTTGTTTGAGATGTCCTCTGCCGGACAGTTGTAAAAGTTTTGACACCTGTGAGATATTTTCCTCCTTGGCTCTTGATAAATTTCAAAATATGAATACTAAAACACAAGATAAACCGAACCAAGCTAACAAGGCTGTGGCTGCCATTTTAAGATGTTGGTTAAGGAGGTTTTTTTCCTTTATAGTCCACGTGAAAGTTGTCTAAAAATAATCTTTGGCCTGATTAGAACTAAATAGCTTCAGCACTGGAAGGCTGGCTGGAGTCTCACCTTGCTGGTGCTGTACTAATGGTCATACTTCCTCAGGCTTCAGTGCCATTGCTGTGGGTGGCCTTAGTTAAGGTATCATCAAAGCTTGATAATGTACTATTAATTGATACAAATTAGCTAGTTATTGGGTAGTGTCCTGTCACAGATTTGTTGAAACTACAGGACTCATATCTAGAAAATACTTTGTATTTAGAGCATGTATTCAAACTTTAAACCAGATATATGAGCCCTTTAGTAAATAGATGTGTCTTGTATTAAGCTGCATCCATCCTTGTGATATTTGTGAAGCAGTGTCATGTAGCAAACTCTATACAATGTAAACAGACGAAATGCATCATAAATGGAGCAGGATGCATCTGGAAAATGATGTAGTGAAAGTCAATGTATGATTTCAACAGACTGGGTATTTCTAATTAGCCCCGAATAGTTCGTTTGCATGGCTGGGTGTATCTGATTCAATGTGTGGTGCCTTCACGGTGGTGCATGATGGTGCTCTTCCCTTTCACCGCCAGCAGATGACTCTCTTGAATGCCGTATAGCAGGACAATTGCTGATCCTCACTAGCTGACGGTCCGTGCGCAGGTCGGACCGCTGTCAAGTGCCTCGTTCTGTCTGGTTCCCAGTTACCTGAAACCCTCCTCTGCTCTCTGCAGCAGTGTGACTTTGCACACAGGTATCTAGAAATATATTGAGTTAATAGTGTCTAAGGATGAATATGTGCAAATATCATCCAAATGTACTTCAGCTCCATAAAAAATAATAGCAGAATGATGCACTGCAAGAAAGACAATTTGAGAAATATCTTGTTTGATTTTGCTGTTGAAGAATATTGGAGGAAAAAAAAGTGAGGGCTCAGCCAAAGCATGAATAATCTAGTAGAACAAAATCTCTTGCCTAAATCTTATCTTATCAAATCTCAACTTTGGTATAATAATAAAATTTCTCAAGTACCATTTTAGATCCTAATTCCCAGATTGATATACTGAAAAGAAATAATCTAAGTAGGGGTGGCAAAAAGGTAGTAGCAACTTTTATATTTTTACCTTTACTAAAATCAAAGTAAGATTTTGAATGTGAAGTTGGAAATTGAGAAGTTTGAGGAAGGTGGAATTTGAGTAAGTCCAGTGTACAGTATGGGAAAGCCTCATGGGGGCAGCTGCTGCTCTAATGAACACGCTAGTGGAGTTTCTGGGACAGGAGACTGGATGTTGATGAGATGTTGAAAAGATGAAAGCAAGGCTTGAGTTGTCTTGGTATCAGTAGAGGGACAAGACAAAGCAGGCAACAAGGCTGGAATTCTAGCTGCTGTGTTGGGCAAGATGTTGACATGCTGAGAAGGAGGGGGTGCATGCTGTAGAAGTCCACAGAGAAAGAGAGGGAAGTCACAGCAGAGGTTCACTTGTTATGGAATAGACTTTGGCAAGTAAATGTGGAAATTAATTAATTAGTATATATTGCAGAAGTGGTCTGAAAGTAAGGATTAAACCAGACAAGGATTCACTAGGGACTTTCTCTCTGTTAGCACAGCGTGGTGCTTCAGCCTGCTGCTTAGATTAAGCTTCCCAAGAAGGATAAGAAACTTCAGAAACAGAAGGGGTTATCGAGGAGTGGAAATGAGATAATGGAAAGGTTCCAGTTTAACGTGCTGAATGTAAATGGAGGTGGTGTGTCCAAGCAAGCGTGTGCAGCATTAGCAGCCACTTCAAAATCCATGTCTCTGAAATGCAAATACATTTTATGCAGAGCTCACTCAGGAATGATCGAGATGGGGCGGGCGAGGAGGGAGGAGGCTGTGAGGGCAGAGATTAATGTGTCTAACAGCTGAGCCAAGTAATTTTCCCCACTGAATACTTTTCAGGTGCAACATGAGTGGAGTGCTAACGTGGAGGGTCTTGTCTACTACCTGACATTAATGCTTAGTGTAGCAGGGTTTCTTTCTATTATAATATACACTTCTGGAAAATCAGTTAGAAACGGAGTCTGATAGAATCCCTAAAGAAATCTGCTGTGTATTTTTAAAGTGTTGTGGTGTTTTTTTTTTTTTTTTTTTTTTTCTTCTACTACAAAAGATTTACGAAACAGTGACACATCTCCAAAAGAATAGATCAGAAATTCACTGCTGGAAATAAATTTTTATTGTGTTTTGTATTACTTTTCAAGTACTCTTAGCTTCTTTTATGAAAATCTATTTCTCTTTCACTGTGAGAGTATTTCTGTGGGAAACATGTATCTGATATCAACAGATTCCACATAGGGTTGTTTCAGGAATGTGTGTAGTTTCTGAGGGCACAACTTCCATTATAAGGAAAGTGAAAGTTCTCCTTTTTTAATGTACAACACAATGTAAGAACAAAGAGGTCCTTGATAACTTTGCAACAAAGAAGACGGGAGAGTTTTATTTTGAAGCCTGTAAGCAGCAACTTTATGAGTGCAGAATTCTAGATATGCAGAAGGAAAAAAAATACCTGGATGGCAAATTATCTTTAAAATGAATGCAAAGTGGGTGTCCATTTTTCTAGCTGGTTTGCAAATGTCAGCCATGGAGTTTTTCTTATGAATCTAACCTTTAGGAAAGGCTGCTTGGGGCTGCTGTCCTGCCACGTCCTGCTGCTCTGCATAGGCCGGGGAACAGTGCAAAATGTCTCTCGGTTAACACAAAGTAATTTGTTGGAAGCTGTGTTTCTGCACCTTACTTGTGTTTGTGTGTATGCATGTATTGAATATTGTACAAAATAATGACTGTGGGGTTTGTTGATAGGAAAGAATAAGTGATTGCTGGAAAGGAGTTTAGTTAAATTGGCGATCATAACGTTAATGTTGATTTACTGAATTACGGTTCTTTACTGGGAAGGGATCAGGAAGTGCTGCAGAGACAAATTGCTCCTTGCTGCCACCATGTACTGTGGAAATCCAAGTCATCTGACTTTAAGTAGTAATCTGCCTCTTGAATTAGGGCAAGAGAATAAGGGCACTTCAGTCATGAACATCTCTGTTGTGTCAACCTTACTGTATTCTCAAAGAGTTTTTCCCTCTCTGAATAGAAGTAATACAGATCTACACGTGTCCATTACTGCTGTGGATTTTAAGATGCAGGAAGGGATATCTGGGCTTTAAAAGATGGATGATCAATTAGCTTGTGACTGTTAACTGCACTGCAGTTTGCAAAGATGGAGAAAAAGTTAATCACATAATGCTCAGAACCTCTCCTGGTTGCATCTAATTGTTTTTTCCTTTTATACAGTGCTGCACAATGGGTACCACACATATACCTGTTGGTTAATCTTCTGATGTGTTCAGTATTGGATGGAGGGAAGGTTTGATCTGATGCATGCTCTTGTTAATCATGCACCCTGCTCTGAGCAGGCAGTTGGACTAGGTGGCCTCTGGTGTTCTCTTTCCACCTATATTGTTCTGTGAGTGTATCCTGTGATAAGAAACAACTCTGTACCATTTCTAGAGATGACAACTGCACAAACAAGTTGTACAACTTTGGTTGTCCTTTGCTGCTTCATTTGATAGCAAATAAAAATGAAAACTAAAAAACAGATAATAATTCCAACTGTGCTATTACTTGGACCTTTTGAAGTGAATGAGAATATTTTTGTTGGAGGCAATAGAGGTTAAGTCAGACTTTTTACCTGTAAATTTTTGCTTGCTGTAAACAGTAAAATTTTGTTAATTGTTATGTAATTGCACTCTTTAAAAATACATCCTTTTCTAGAATCACCTTTTTCTAGGTGAAAAACCTGCCAGAAAGGAGTATAAAACCCACATTTAATGTGAAATGTCTAACAAAATCAGTTTTAAAAGCTACTTAAGGTAGATTATTATTGATACTAGATTGATATTAGAACATGTATGTTTTTCACAATATGAGATTTTGTTTTCTTTTTTACTTAATTTATGAAGTAAATTTAAAGTAGATATGCATCTGGGTGTAGGCACTTTCTTTTTATTATTTTTAAGACCACAATATATTTTTGGTTTCAGCACTGCAGAAAAATATCAAGTGAAAATAAGCCTCATTTAGAAAGCCTTGTACTATTATTTATATAAATTATGTCATTAGAAATGTAAAAATAGTTTTTTGTAATGTTTTGTCAAATGTTTTATGTAGTATCTAAAAGTTTACCCTTAAATTATTTGATAATGAGATTCCTAAATGGTTCTAGAAGAGTGACACAAAACAAGAGCCAAGAAATGCCAAACTAAGGATGCCTTTATTCAAGGTTTCATTCACAGTAAGATGAATCAAAGTAAACATTATCTCTCTGACCTTCATCATTCTGTGTTGTATTGCTAATACATTATTTTAATATTATTTTTGTCAGTATATATGAACTTCCTGTGATTGTGTATTCCAGTAACTATTGCCTTAATACTTCTGCAAAATTTAGTAAGTTTAAACTGCAGTCACAATTTACCATACTTCATAATTATTTATCAGAACTTCATTTGTCATTGTAAGCTAAAATACCCAAAACTCTTAGTTAAAACTTTTTTTTTTAAGGTGATTTTTAAATTGATTTGTTAATTGAAAAATGATTGAAATAAACAATTTGCTTGTGGTGCTTGAATATGCAATTGATGCAATACTTAGAATTTACAGCTATTATGAAGATCAAAGCAAACAGGGTGGTTATTTTTGTAGTTATAATTAGATATTCTACAGGGAATGTATTTTGAGCTTGTTGCTTCTCACATGAAAGAACATACAGCAGTTGTAAGGAAGACTTTCCAGGAAAAAAGAAATCCATGTAGTTAATACTGTGTTTTGTTTCTGGAAATATCCAATCCACAGCAAGTCATGTATATGTTTGAAAACGTTAAAGGAAAGCTGAAGAAGCAGTGTGAAGGAGCTGTGTCTTTTGAAGGTATGTGGGTGGGAGATGACCCTGTCTGTCTGCTTGGTCTGTTCCTTCAGGCAGAAGCTGCATGAGAAAGAGCTACCCAGGATAAGAAAGAAGTAATCTTGCTTTTTTCAAAACAGTTGTGAGACATGATAGAAATAGCCTTGCCATATGGGAATTTTAGTTCAGATTTGGATCTTATTGTTCTGCTTTATTGTAAGAAGCTCCTGAACATCTATCTAGAGATCAGCAGGGGCTCTATTTTCTCATGTGGCACTGCTGGGTTGTTTTAGGCTGCTTGAACTAGTTTGCTGGAGATACACTCTGTCACAGCAAAATTTTAGTTCTCTTCCTCTTGGGAATACTACACATAGAGAGGACTTTAAATCTTCAGTTGTCACCAATACACGTTCCTGTCTCTTTGCTGCTTCACATATGTTGTGTTTGGTTCCTAGTGCTAGATGCAATTTAAGCAGTTACCTTTTTTGAGTATTATTAATGTGAGAAGTCATTAGTCTTTTTTAGTGCAATTAGAATCAATGAGGCAATTGAATTCAGCAGCACAAAGTATGGAGGAAACCTAATACTGCTCTGTTTTGATGTGACATAAGTGTTTTTCATTTGAAAATCAATTGTTAAAATGTGTTAAATTTTCAAGAGCAGAGCCAAGGCCCATCCCTCTCACAATGCAGTTATCTTGGCTTCTTGCCTGGCTAGAGCTGGAGTCTATAGTCATTTCACAGTACATCAAGTTACTAAACCAGTATTTAACCTAATAGGAATCAAAAGCAAAGGATGGGATGGCATCAGCTATCACTTCCCATCTGAAAAACACTATGCGTAAATCTGCAGACAAAGATGACAATATCCAAAAGAGACGAAATTCCTGCCCTGTGCCACGTGATCTCCCTCTCCCTCTACTGCAGCCTTTGCACACTGTTGTTTCAGCTGAATGGAAATAATGTATATCAAAATACAGAATACAGCCATTGTCATCAAAAATCCTCCCTTCCTTCCAGCATGGCTCATTTCTTCCTGTGGAGAACTGAGCTCCAATTGACATCTGGAGACATACCATATCCACTGAGCTGTGGACCACAGATGCCTTTTCTGTGCTTTCTTAGGCCATGACCTGAAGGGTCACAGAGTCCTTGCACGTCTGGTACTGGGTCCGTCTGTAGCACTGGGGGCTGAAATGCTGTCCAAGTGGTGAGAATGGTCTGCAGCCTTTCCTGGGCTGACTTCCTTCCCAAACAGCGTTTCTACAAACTCACTGGGATCTGAGGCCACTCTGTTTGCATTTTGTGAGCATTTGGTGACCTTGGATTTAAGGTGGATGTATGCCTTTATTTACCAGCGCATTTTTGGGAGGGGACTGACCGTCTGTCATTGTGAAGGGAGACCAGTTTTCTATTTTCAGGCTGCTTTGCAGTATGATTTACGCCGTGCACAGGGTGTGACTCTGATTCATGATGGAGGACTCTGATGAGCACGGAGAGTAACCACACCTCATGGCCCTGCAGTTTTTGTTTCCATCCAGCAGTGTTATCCTGGTTGTTCCTTGCCAAAGTTTATCTTTCCCTGGAGAGCATTTAGGTGCCAAGGAAGCTCCCACAAAATCTGCCCCTGGTTTAGTGCAGTAAGGTTTGTGAGCTGTCCTGGAACGCACGAAGTTAGGCACTACCTAATGTTCCATTCCAGCTTTCCATGTGTGATGTATGACAGTAATGTCAGGAGAGCACGTCACTGGCTTCTGAAAGTCCTGCCTGTGTTTTGGAACCAGTAACTCTGCACAGCCCAGTAGACAAAGTGACTCCCAACTGGGAGGTTCAGTGCCCCTGTCATGGCCCAGTCTGCAGTGTAGGTGCATCCAAGGTGCTGGAATTCTCTTCCCAGCTGAAAGACACAGTCCAAGACTTAATTCAGTGTTTTATTTAATGCAATTGGGTGAAATTTTACAACAAACACTTGAAAAAAAATGTAAACGATGTATCTCTGTACACATTAAAGATGGTATTTTCTCCTAATTCAGTGAAAGGTTTGCAACCCAGCTTGGTTACCTTTGGTATGGGCTTGAGACTGCAACCAGGGTGTTGCATGATTAAAATCTTTCTAAGCAGCATTTCTTGTTCTAATGTTTAACTTTCTACTTCTGAGAACTTACTGTGTTTTTTCCTTAGTTGTCTGTAATCTGGGTTTCCATAAATTATTTCTAGATTATACTCTTGCACTCTAAGAGGTGTCCTCAGTTTCGTGTATTCATTTATAAGATACCTCCCACTGAGAGTGATTCTTCCAGAATCAGAACTCTTTTTTAATACAAGAGAGACTAAAAACTTCAAATGAAGCTCTGATGAAAGGAGAGCTATAAAATAAGGATAAGTTTTGTTGTTGGTGGTTTTTTTGTTTGTTTTTTTTTTTTTTTGTAAGAGATGAATTCCCCTGTCTTCTGCTATCAGAATGCTCAGTGATTTCCAAAATACAGGGAGTCTGCAATCTCTAGTACTTCATAACAACTGCAGGTCCCAAAAGATCAATAGTAAACAAACATTTTTAGTCAACGCTGACAGTTTCATTTTTAGAAGAGCTCTTTTGAGTGTAGAGAATGAATCTCTGCTGTTTATTATTTATTATCTAACCGCCTGTCTCCCCATGCTTTGGTGGTGCTAAGAACAATGAGCTTTACTGATATTCTTGTCTTTTCCTCTACTTCTTGATACTTTTAAAGTAACAATATATGGAAGGTGGGAATTAGGCTGTGTTAGAGATGTGTTGGTTGTTACTGTGAGGTTTATTTTCATTAGCCTAAACTCAAGTGATGTAGGGTGAGGAAGGACCATACCCTTAGAATTTTTTTTGTTCTAGATAGTGGAAATGCTAATGAATTGTAAGTGTGGGCCTTTCTTTGTGGGGGTTTGCCAAATGGGTGTTTTTTTCTTACAGTGTTCATGGCAGCTGCTATAACATGGGTATTCATTGCATGGAAGTGCTTGCCAGTTCAGGGCACAGAACTACTGGTGTACTCTGTATTTGCCTTATGGACTAGTGTCTGTGTCACAGTTTAATTACATTGCAGTGGTGGAAGTCCAACGTCTAATGATTGATGCTCAGTCTTCTTTAAGAGACAATGTAGTGCACTGAATGGCATCTGCAGATCAAGTCTGCTTCAGGCTTTGCTGATCAGATAGGAGACAAGGCATCTTATCCATTTCATTCTCTGTTTGCTAATTAGTCTGTTCAGATTGACAGTTCTTGTAGTATGTGTGTTTGTGCAGTCTCTAGCACAACTTGACTTTGATCAAGAGTAAGATTTATAATTGCTAACAATAGTATCGTGTTCACGACTATAATGTATGAGTCAATTTTTTTAAAAAATTCTGTTTAAAGATCCTGTTTTATTTCCTCTCAGATATACAAATATTTAAAGGCATTTAATTTTATCTGCTATTAAAAATGCCAGGGCATGGATTTACCATCATTCACTTAATGACTCTAGGTGTATCTAAAAATAAGTGAGATCTTACAAAAAAAATGAAATGCATATTTGCTGAAACAAATTTATTAAAGAGTGGACTGTTGCATATTGCATGCATGTTGTTGATGTAGCTCTAAATATATAACTGTTAGGACTTTACCAAAATGTACAATTTATGTGGGTTCTTTCTGTTTTATATAAATATTAAACTACTAACTTTGAAGCAAGTCTCTGTTAAATTAGAAGATGAAACAACAATTTTATTTGTTGCCCAATTAGTTACTTAAATCAATTATATTTCCATGACTGTAGCTGTTTGAAATCCTTGCTAGAAAAGTGCTCTTCATCTTCAAGGCCCAAGAGATTAATGGTCTTTCTGGGCATATACTGCACTCATGCGTATTAAGAGCTACATTTGAATACAGCGACTGGAGCCCACATTGTTTGCATACCCTAAAGGGCAGATGATAAATGTCCTGTGTAGAAATGACCCAGAGGATTAATGGTTGTCTGTGAAGACTTTCAGTTTTAGAATCTAGCCTCTTCACTAATACTGTGGTGAATAATGCTTTAGAAATGCTTAAAATAGAGTCAAGAGCTGAAAATTATTTTCTTTGCAGATCTCTATATGAAATGAATTGTGAGTCATTCATGCTGCCATCTGATCACAGGCACTTAGGCCCCAGTAATCAGTAATTATTGCACCTCTTCTAGCAGGTGCCACCTAGGAAACCAAAGTATCATAGGATTTCTACTGGTTTATTACCTGGGTTTCTTGCTCATTTCTGAAGCACACTGATGGAGCTGTATCAATAAGTGGGATAAAATGCCTTGTTTTGTCATTTACTTTACTGAAGGCAGGATTTGAACTTTGGATTTTGAGAATGTTATTAAATATTATTTATAAATTATTTATTTTTGTTCTTTTCTTGCCATTGACCTTTCTTTTCACTGCTTTGTTTGTAGTTCATATTTTTGTGTTATAATATTATGCATAGACTGTAATAAAAGATATTTCAAAAGACAACAACAGAGAACAATAAGACAATTAACATCATTTAGTGGCAGGAGCAATGCAGAAAGTGAAATAAACATCCCAGATATCTTGGAAAAGATCAGAGAATTCTCTTATCCTTCCAGGGTGATATTTATAGACTTTGCTCCTGTCTTAGTACACATGATACTGTGGGTTTTTTTCCTTCCTTTTTTCAGTTCACCTGAAAGCCATCTTTTTCCAAGAGGAAGCAAACTTCAAGTAAAACAGGCTTTGCACTCGACCCTGTCACTGTAGAGGTTTGGTGGGTTCCTAGTATTCTCCCTGGAAATTGAGCCTGGGTCACATCTATCTGGTTTCTGAGTGCATTTTTGAATGTGCTGGACAAGAAGGTCAGTCTATGAAATTTTAGAAATCACAAAACGGCTGAGGCCAGGACAATACCTTCAAAACCTTTTATTGTCCTAGTCACATTCACACTGATGTTTACAATTAGTTTGTGATAAAGGGAGTATAAAAGTGGCTTGAACAGTGTGTCAAATCCCAAGTGCCTTCCTTTGAAAACTGGGTTTGTTAAAGTGAATATTGATTCAGAAATTTTTATTCTGATTACTCAGTTATTAAATTTTTCAGTCAAGATGGTGAAAAAGGAGAAGAGATGTAAGTGAAGCAGACCTTTTCCCCTACTGTATGAAATCTCCTCACCTTTTCCCTCTCTCCATATTGGAGAGAAGGTTTTTGTAATTCTCAAATTTTGTATTACTGTTGTATATTTTTTTTTTTTAGGTATTATCTTATAGTATTTGGCAGGCCTGTTTGTGGATAGTGCTAAGTACTGTACAAACATACATGAAAGACATTTTTTCCCAAAACCCCTTTGTTCCAGTGGTTCACTTCTGTGACAGTGATTATTTTATTACACATACTTTGCTGTGAGTTTTTTTTTTTTTGAGCTTACTGCTTTGCGCCAGAGTATTTTTTTTATATTCCATGTAATTTATTCATACCTAAACACATTATTAATAATTATAATAATCTGCATTACAGCAGTGTTGAGGATTATCAGTCAAAGGCCAGAAAGCTGTTGTGCTCAGTGCTGTTAAAATGCATGAGGAAAGCTATCCCAGCAAGACAAGGTTTTTGTGTGAAATCATTATGGTTGAACAGATAACGGGTAGACCTGGACACCAGTAATTCTTGTTTTCTAATTCTGCTTCTAGCACTGATTCACTAGATGGTTGATGCCAGGAGAGCTACTGCTGAGCCAGACACAAGTTTCCAGATGCCTGTACATGTCTGTTTTCCTCCACATAAAAATTAACTCCCTGGCACATTTGGATGGAGAAAAAGGGCAAATATTGCATTACATGTATAAGATGGCTTCACTGCAAGCATGTCGAAAGATAGAACAGCACAGAAGTTTAGGCTGGGGGGTTCACGCAAGAGGTCGATTCATCCATCAGGACCCTGAACTTATTTTCTGCAGAGCTGCTGCCCAGCTAGTCAGTAGCCTGTCTGTAGGCATTCATAGGCTTGGTCCATGCCACATTCAGGGATTTGCATCTGTCTTTTTTGGACTTCATAAAGTTTTTGGTGGTCTTGCCTCCAGCTTGTAGAGTTCCCTTTGAATGGTAGCTCTGCCCCCTAAGTCCCCCCACTTTGGTGTCATTTGCAAGCTTGTAGAGAGCACAATCCATCCTATCAAGCACATGCAGATGTGGAAGCCCATCTCCTCTCTCAGTGTGGGTAAGGCTCTTTTCCAGCAGTCATGTCAGCATGTTACACCACACACTTAGCAGTTATGAAAATTAATAAAAACCTTATGAACAGTTGTACAGATTCCATATGTGCATTGTTTTTATTCAAGCAGTTTGGAGTCTGCAGGTCCGATTCAAGGGTGGGAGACATCCCAAGTCCATGGGTTTGGACTGGAGCTGGACAGCAGCATTTGCGTGTGGACATCTAGTCTGTTTAAAGCTGGCTACCTTCTGGAAGAGCTGAAGTGTAAAAGTAAAACCTGTTACAGAAGGTAATGAGAGCTTGGGGCATGTGAAATGACCCTACAGGGAGTGTTTTAAGACATACTGCTACCGGCTGTAGCACTGTGGAGTTCCCAGTAGCTTGTGGTGGCCACATCCTGGTGTAATTTGTCCCTGTAAGAGGCAAAAGGTGATTTTAGAGAAGGAGAACAGCTTACTTCACCTTGCTAACAGCCTGGCTACACCAGTCCAAAGGTGATTTACCTGTTGTTAAAAAGTGAAGCTCATCAGAGCTCTGAGTGGTAGTGTTTTGCTCTAACCATTAACCATGCTAAAATAAAGGAAAAGGTTGATTTAAACCAATAAAAGCAAAGGAAATGCACAATTATATATAGCAAGCCTGACCCTTCCTCTCTTGTGCTTAAATGTGGATTTCTTGTCTGGGAGGGATAAGGGGGAAGAGGGATGTTGTGAGGGCTGCTGTCTGCACACGATGGGGAGAATTAGCAATCAGGTTGCTGCCTCAACTTTGCCAGTTTAAACCAAAGCCACAGGGATATTGTTTTGACACTGCACAATGGATTATAACTTCAGCTCCCATTACCTCTAATGAGATCTTTGCTTGCAATCTGCCACTGCTACAGGAATGAAAATCTGTCCCTTAATGCTATTTTACTATTGCAGGGTTTTGTGTTTAATTATATCATATAATAATTTGTTGCAACATCTACATGATTCCTTTAGGAGTGCACTTGAAATGCTTACAAATTTTTATAAACACAAGCTGTGTATCACTTTAAGTCTCTCATTGCTTTTGTAAACTATTCTGCCTTAATACAGCGTCACTTTTTTCTCCCTTGCTGGGTGAGCAGCATCTTTCACACCGTGGCCGTTTTGAAGAGGATGAGGATGGTAATGCTGAGAAGCCCAAACTTCTGGTTGTTGCACTGATGGTTTGTAAGAAAACAGGTGTTACAGCCTGCTCCAACTAGAGTCAAATGCAGAAAAAAAAGCCCAAGACACTACAAAAGAGACTTATCTTTCGTTGTGAAATGCATTATAATTGTTATAAATGTATTGACATGAGAAAGTAGATATATTGCTGCATTTTTTCCTGGATGTATGTTCAAACTCACATAAATTGGTTTACATTTTGCTGCTTTTTCTGAGACATACATTTAACTGATCTGCAAAATGCTGCAGTTGTGAGATATATCCAGAAATCACTGAGTCTGAATTATTCACCAAACTTTGTCCTTCTGCAGGCAGTCATCAGCTCTACAGCTCTACAAAGTTGAGTTCTCAGAAGCAAGAAATGAACATCATGGCTAGTGCTGTTTTCCTCCTGCAACTTTATTTTTTTTAATCTTCCCTCTACATACACACACACACACACACATATACATATATGTGTTTGTGTACAGAGTTATAGAGAGATATTTGTATGTCTGGAGAAAAAGAAAGATTTATTATGCTTCTTTTAAGTTGCTTTGGAGGCATCACTTCAGTGAGGGAAATAGTATGTACTGAACAGAGCATGCTAATTAAGTACCAGAAGGCCATTAAATACCAGACCACCCATTTACTTGAGACTTTGCCACAGATGCATAAATTGTTTACATGACTCTTTTTTTCACCCTTCCTTTTTGAACCATCTATGCCATATATACATAGATATAAATATATATATACTGTTTGCCAGCAAGTTGATCAGCACTACTCTCCCACCTTGTCAAAGACAGGAAACATTCCTCCTCCTACTGGCCAGGGAATTATTTTTCCAGCTACTTGTGGTTTTGGCAGTGACTCCAGAACTGTGTTGGTGGTTTGCACTAGGTGTCAGTTGTGCTATGGGTACGCTCTGTGTTGGAATTGCTTCCTGCTGGGGCAGTCAGCAATAAGTTTTCTCCGTGCTACTCTTCAGGAAAAATATTCTGAGTATTGATTAAAAGAGCTCTCATTCAGATGTGTAATTTTACCCAGGGGAGAGGTTAGTCGTGGGAATCTTGCTCTGCAGCTGTATCCTGTGAGGTGGGATGTGCTGGAGTCCTTTCCTGCTTTGGGCCTCAGGAGTGCTAGATACACGTGAGATAAGGGGTGCTGGAATTCCTTGGTAGTTGTATGTGGAATAATGTTGTGATTGTTTTCTGGCACTGGAAGCTGTGCACAAAACTTTCATCCTCTGCTCTCACTGGCAACACCAGGTGATACCTCCTGAAAAAGGATGTGTGATAGGCATGGCTGTTTTATCCAGCCTTGGGCAAAACACTGAGGTGTATGCATACTGACATGGAATAACACAGTCAGGTGTATGTGATCTGAAGTAACAGGATTGATTTTTTATGATCTGGATTGTTTTAACTTCCTTAGTTCAACATTTACATGGGTATTTTAAAGACCTACTGAAATAATGGAAAAAAGATCTAAATTAAATGCTGCTGACAAGCAGAAAGGAGCACAGTTCTCATGAAAGAATTTGGTTTTTTGTATGATTTCTATCCCAGTTTAACAGGATGGAGAGGTCTGGAGAGGACAGCTCTATATGATTTAACTTAGTCCATCCTTATGCCTCTCTAATTACATTGTTTTTACTAGAAGAATTTCTAATTAACAATGGAGCACTGACTCAACAGGGCACTACCTAAAGTGAACTAGGACTTTGAATATTTTGGACTGTTCTCAAAATAAATTAAGGGCCTAACTTTGCTATCTAGTGCCAACTGATTAATTTCTTCCAGGGAAAGAAACAGAGGAGTAAACTACCTTACTCTGTGAGTAAGTGTGGGATGATTTGTTCCTAAATTTTAAAACTTGATAGATTTTTTCCTATATCTCCCTTCAAAGAGGAAGGCAATTTTATTTATATAGTTGAGGTAGAGATGGTCACAGCAAGTTTTGAGAGAATTCTAAAAAGAACATGCTGTTTTATTTGCTTTACAATTATTACTTAGATAATCATAAAAACAATTGTATTTTTATGTGGTTTATGTGCTTCTGTATGACAAAACCCACTATATGTTCACTTCCAAACATCCATTTAAAAATTCTGGGTTATTATGCTAACACACAATGACAACTGATTTCAACCACTGGAAAAAAGTCTCTTCTAAAACGCCAATAAGTAAAGTGCATGTACACAGTTACTATATATTATTCAAAGGTAATATGCTGCTGTTGCACAGGGAGATGTCTGCACTACATCAACAACTCTTTATCTCTGCTTTGCCTTGAAAGTGATTTTTCTCCTTTTTCAGAAACCTACATTTCTGTGTATTGCTTAGATATCTAACTTTGAAGATTTGTTTTAAAACAGTTACAAGTGACATTAATAAATCTCTGTCTTCTGGGGGTTGATACTTTTCTTAGTATCACTTTTTCAACAGTTTCTCTTTGGATGTTAACCTTAAATTGCAAATTAAAGATTAGAGATATTTCAGGAATTGGCAAGAATTCTGAATCATAATTTATTGAGTGTGATATGATTTAACTTGATCACAGGCCCTGATATTTTCAGTGTTCTCAGGAATATGTAAATTATTGAAAGGAAAAAAAAATGCAAGAAGACTCTAGCCAGTCAGAAATTTAAGCAAATTAATGAATATCACAGTTCATGTAAAGTTTTTTAAATTCCCTTACAGATGACTGAAGAATGGATTTTCTGATACTACCTAGTCCCTTTGACTGCAGTAATCACTATGTCTGAGATGAACTACTGAGGATGTCTATTAAAATGATGATTTGTAATTCAGCTCTGGAATAACTGAAGCTTTGGAGAACTAAAGGGCAAGATTTTTTTACTAAGTGAATCCACTTATCCATTTCTAATCCACATCCATTTCTAATTCCATTATTCTCAAGAATAAAAGCAGTTACATTTAAGTACCAGAGAATAAAAATAGTCAAACACCAGAGAAAAATACCATTAATTATTTAAATAGTTGTTGCTTAAAAGTGAAAAAATAGAAGAAGCACTTTGCCAGCAGAATGCAGTTTCTGGATTACAGGAGGTGAAATGTGAACCACAGCTCAGCACTAAAACCCCTCATATTTGAAGGTCTGAAAGAAGATGGGTATTTCATGAAATATGCAGTATAAGAAGCAGCATTATTGAGAAAAAAAAAAAAAACAAACAGATAAAGTGAGTAGATTTTAATAGTCCTAAATGTTTCAGTTAAAGAATTGGAGTGCATAGTAGATAATTTAGTAGCTTTTTACCATCTATCTTAGATGTCCCTGACCCTGTAGTTCCACTGTGACTAATCTGTTAGACTAAAACAACAAATGCAGGCATTCATCTGAATTTGATTTATATTCTTTAAGATGGTTTCTTTTCTACCTATTTTTTCCAGTTAAGACATTTAAAGGAAGAAAAGAAACACAATGTTAGAAATGACCAATTTGATTAAAAAGGAACCCGGAACAATAATTAATGTAAAATCCCTGTAAAGAAGGACTTCATGATTCAGTCCGTTATCTATGAGCTTAACAGATCTGTGCCCTGTGTCATAAGACATTCTAGATTGATAACAATGCATGGTAATTACTTATTAATAATAGAAAAATATTTTATTGAAGAGCTTTTCAGATGAAATTCAACCAGATTAAAGACTTCTTTACCAAAGACCTGTTTTCTGTGGTTAATGCTTTTGATTCTCCTGTCTGTCCATTGTCAAAAAACCTAAACTTAGGGAATCTCAACAACTGAGATGGATTTAATATTTGCAAATTTCCCTTGCCCAGATTTTCTTCAAATCTTGTAGTCTGCAGTTATTCACCAACCACCTTCTTGATCTTTAAATTTTGTGCTTTAGATCCCATGTGAGAATTTGATACCTGGAATTAAAATAGAATGGTGTCCTTTTCGGTATACAGGTGTGAGACATAGATCATGTCTCCTTTGGCATTTCAGTCCCTGGTGTAGTTTCAGTTCTGTAAATAACTGATGTAACAGTGATTGACATTAATGGCAATTGCATGAGACTGACATGGGTTGGTTGGATTTATTCTATCCTGTTGAAGCTCTCTAAGCAATACTCGAGTGATGGGGTTTGGTAGCTGCCTGTGCTGTGTTGGCTTTGGAGCACAGCTGGGAAGGTGTAACGCATGAAAGATGCTGAGAACACTCCACTGGCATGCTGAAGAAAGATTCTTTGGACTCATTTCATTACTGTTCTTTAGGTTTTTTGGTTGCATGGTTACCTGAGTCTGTTTCTGCCTGTGGCTGCTAGAGGTGACTGTATGGTGCACAGGACCATGCAGCATGGCCTGCACCATCTCCTCTCCTCAAGGTCTCTAGTGCCCTGTGTCGCATCCTCCTGCAGAAATACAGAGGGAGGCTGCTCAGCCCTGTCCATGGGTGAGCTGCTCACACAGCAGCAGCAGGATGCCTGCCACGAGAGGAATGCATCGGAGGCGTCGCAGGGCAGCCCTGGCTTAGCAGATACTGGGTACACCCAGAGCCATGTGGACCCAATCTGTAAAAACCTAGGCACTGGTAGTCAATGCCAGGGTGCTGCACCTGGACCCTGGCAACTACCACAGACACCTGCGAGTCCTGATGACTCAGGCAAACCTTCCTTCCCTCTCCAACAAATAGCTGTTGTGCCAATCTGAGCTGGTTCTGTCTGGCTGCTAGCGATGGCTGATGGGCAGTAATATCACCAGCCACTGCCATTGGCTCTACAGGATCTGGAGCTGGTTGGCACATCTCCTTGGCAATAAACACACTGAGATGTGTGTCTGGTGACTGGAAAAAACGGGACTAACAAGGACAAAATGTTACACAAGAGACTGCTGGGCTCAGGCAGGGTTGTCCTTGGCCCTTTGAAAAGTTTGGAGACAAATCTTTATGGTTTTGGATTAGTTGCATTCAAAGAGTATGGGAGTGACATTGACATTTCTAAACTGAGTTGTTTGGTACACTGACATTCAGGAGCTCAAGAAGGCAAAGAAATGGTGGAAAGCAGAAATGGGCTAACAGACTTTAGGAAAGGCTTGGTAGTGTTGTTTTTGATTTTGGATTTCCTTGTTGAGAAGTAACATTGCTTTCTAGGTTAGTTACCATAGGGCTATGTAGGAGCTCTACCTGGCAAACTGTAGCTGAGGTGGCAGTGCAGATAGGGACAAACGATACTCCATGTGCCAACAACAGGAGTGTGTTTTGGCTTTTGCTGTGGAGAGTGTTGAAAGTGCATGAATTGTCTTCTCTGAAATAGGTACCGTCGATGTTTTGTCTGTTGAGTGGGGAGAAATGAAGTGTGAGGTAGCTCTGTCTGCCCAGGGTACCAGTCCCTCCAGCCTGCTCGTGTGGCACTCGGGCACATCGTCCTGCTGCAGTGAGGAACAGCTGGAGCAGGCATGCCCCAGGGTCCTTGTTGGCTGTCCATCAGAAATTGTTTCACAAGTGTTGAGAAAAACAGATGATTTGAGAGGCAGATATGTGTGAAAGAATAACATTTCTGAAATGCTAGAAATTGTTTAAATTGCTAGTTCTGAGAAGAATAATCAAATTTTTTTTTTTTTTTTTTTAGCACCAAAAATGTGATTTAAACATTTACTGTCTAGGCAAGAAAGAATCATTAATTGTGGATAAACACACTCCTGATTTTTGTGTGCTAATGCCATTTTGGATAATCGCCCCTGAAAAAAAAAAGACTACTGAAAAACTTTCTCTTAATAGTGTTTGTTCACATTGTATGCCCTGTCTTAGTTGATGTGTCTCCTCTCTTCCAAAATTTGCTATATATGTATTTGTATTTGGTGGCACAAAATGAGAATTTGGGAGCTATGGATTTTTTCTTTATTTATTCCAATTCAAAATTTGGACAGTGTTAAATGGAAAAGATTTTATTTCTTTACTGGACAGAAATGCAGATGTCAGGCAGAGTCTGAAAATTAATTTGAGTTTTATGCAGTGAATAAAATCCCTAATAATTTAGATTGGGCAGGTCAGATTCTGCCCTGATTTACACATCTGTTCAACTCTATTATCATCAGCTTTAATGTGATGGCAGCTGCAGATAAGCGAGTTGGTTTCTGGTCCTGTAATTGGAACTTGGTTAACAAAATCTGTTTGTGCAGTAGAGAGCTCCTCCACTGTTTCCCAGAGGTGTTTGTGACTCTGCAGAGCTGAGTTTCTGAAAATGTATTGCAGGTGTTGTGTCTTTGTACCATGGGACTGTATTGTACTGCGGGGCAAATACCTATTGCCTGTAGTGAGGATCCTGTTGGCATCAAACTGGGAGAATTCAGGAGTTAGGGAAGTTATTTTACTTTCTTTGGCCTTCTTAAGCATGTCTCAAGACTCTGGATTCATCCCACTAAGGTCTATGTCTCTGTCTATGCCTGTTAACTGTTCAAAAAGAGTGAAAGGCATCAAGTTGAAGCCCTTTGGCACCTGAAGTTAGTTACGATAGATTTGGTGGTACATTTAATATTTGATATTGTTTATGAACATGTACATAAGACATTTTTTACTTAAGAAAAGGAGGCAAAGGCATAAGTTTTCAAAAGGAAAGAGGCCTGGGAACGTCTCTGACAGCCAGTCTTCTATCGGAGACAATAACGTAAAAACTTTGCAAACTGAAATCAATAAAATAGACAGGGCATGTGGGAGTCATCTCAACCTTTTGCATTCAGTATTCTCAAAAATCAAGCTGTGGATTTTACACTTCAAGTGACTCATCAGTTAAGGCTGCATTGGATCTCAGTGTGTATTTCACCTGCTGGATTGACTCAGAAAGTTGTGACCTGCTGTGTTGCATTGTGTGCTTGTGTTACCTGGTACTGAGTCCACCCTGGTTCCACCAAGTGGAGGAGTGTTCAGAGCTGCCTGCAGCACACATCACAAGGCTCCCAGTACAGGTGGAGGACAAACTGCACCAAAAGAACCTCTGCACACAGTGGCTTGCTGATACAGACCACTGCTGGAGTCCTTTCTCATCTCTTTTAAAATTACCTATCTAGAGTGCCAGGGGGGTTCTGAATGAAGTGAATATGCTGCTTGAGTGACAGATATGCTGTAAATTTTCAGATTAGAACCCTGTTTTGTAAAAGGGTAAGGTGTGGCCTCTGGCTTTATTAACCATCGTTTCTTGAAGTGAAAAGACCTAGCACCAGAGCATGCCACTGAATTTGCTGAAGCTCCAGAAAAAAGTTCAAATGTAAAATAAGAAGGATGAATTGCTCCTTGTGCCACTGATGAAGCTGGAAGAGGTTGCTAAGCAGGAACAAGTGTCTCTCTCTGTGTTGCCTCTGCTGAGGTGCTGGACTTAATTTAACCTCTGTGCTATTTGGAAGGACTACTCCTGTTCATGCCTGGCTGCAGCACCTCTGCATCTGCATGTGCCATTCTTGTGCTGTACAAATATATCTTTCTGATATAAGAGATGAAGTTAAGGTCTATGTGCTATTTTCTGTAGTTCTGAGTAGAATCAGTGTGCAAAGTGAAGACTGAGAAAGAAATGCTGCAAAACTTTGTAGCTTTTTATGAAGGTTTCCTTCAGAATATTATGGCATGGGAGAATCACCAGTGCTTGATTAAACTCATTGGATTCCCTGAGCCCCAGAGCCAGGGGAGAGCAGAAGGGTGGAATAATACTGGAAGCAGAGCTGTCCTTTGCTGGTTTAGTGTTGCTACACCACAAGAAATTGTGTTAGATCGATGTGTTAGATCAACTTCTGGGCTCAGAAGTATCAACTTAGTGCTGCAGAATTATCAGTCTTTTGTGTTTTCAGCTAAAACTATGACTCAGAGATTTTTAAAATTATCTGCTTCTTTCCTAGGATAATGAGGAACAGAAATAGTTGGACTCAATGATCTTAAAGGTCATTTCTAACCCAAACAATTATATGATTCTATAAAAATATCCTTATTAATAAATAAGAGCCTAAGAAATGCATAAGCTAGAAAGTGATGCTTGAGAAGGAAAAGTGATGGGTTAGTATCTGATCAAGTCAGAAATTACATTAAAATCCCCACCCTACCAAAGAACCCAGGAAGCTCAGGAACCTAAAGGCACTAGCTGTTCAGGACAGCCATCTCCAGCTTTCGGCTGAGTGGAATAGCCAATGTCTAATAATTTTTGTAGCTTTTATTGAAAGATGCTTTCTCCAAAAAACAAAGAAAGTTTTGTCCTCCATCTTTGGCTTTCTTTTATCAAATCCAGGTTGTGTTAGAAGAGCTGCTGCCTGGGAACAAAGGAAGAGCATTTAAAAAGGGCTACCAGCAAGTTACTTTTTTCAAGGAAAAAAGTGCTTTATTTTTAGATTTGCTTCCCTGCCTGTGAAAGAGATATAGAAAAAGGAAACAATAGATAAAAAAGAAATGGATTGTAATGTTGACAATAATGTCTGCCTCTATTCATCCTCAAGCCGTCTGTGGGGTAATCTGTCCATGTGGGAATTTTTTTGGTTATTTTTTTGAGAAGGAACTTACATCCACACTGTGTGGTTTCCATCGACGTGTCTATACTAATAAATTAAACATGGCTACAGAACAGATTTGAGGCACATGATAAACTATAATATAAACAGGCCTGTTTAATTTAGGACTATAGACATAAACTTTTTTTTGGGTCTGCATAGTGTGGGACAAGTGAGAAAGGTGGGAGATCCTGTTATAGCACAGCATAATCTAATTCTCCAGGTTATGAGGAACAGAGTTGTGAGATTGCCAGGAGTTGTCTGTAGCACAGAAATGAGTCTGAGGGACATGGTTGTGTCTCAAACTGTTGAGGTGCTTTCCTGAGCTATCTGTTAACTTGTCTTCTTCCTGCAAGGCAGAACCTGTGGCCACCACCCTGTTCCCAGCATTTTGCACAGACTCCTTAGACACTTCTGCCTCAGATTGTACTACAGCTGCCAGGATTTACATGTACTTTTTTAAATCTTCAGAGGAAGAATGTGAGGGGAAAAAAGAAGTTTACAAATAGATTATTTCATTATCTGAATATTCTTTCTTTTTTTTAAAAAAAAGAAAAACCAAGATGAATTCACATAAAGTTGCCAAATACGGTGAATGCTGCTTACTAGCTGATCTCTTGGGAGGAGCCTGCTGCCTTAGGATGACTGGCTGTCCTTTTACCTCATTAAGATTCTTCATTTCCCTCATCACACTGGCACATTCTCTAGCAGAGGTCAGGTTTGTTGTGAAGGTCATGATCATTTTCTGCTACACTGCTATTTTCTTCTCCATCATAGAAACTTCCAGCATGGCAAAAGCAGGCTGAAAATAGACCCTTTCTGCCCTGCAAAAGTGTATTCACATTCTTCCATCCTTGTTCAAAACATCTAGTGATTTGTCTCATCTTTCTGTCAGTTCCTGAGTTGTTCCCTCTGCCTCTATAGCTTGCTACAGATAATCCACCTCTGTCTCAGTTGCATTTTTGGGTCTCTCTTCTTACCACCCTCCTCTTCTTCCAGAATACAAAAAGCCTGTGTCCCACAGTCCCAGACATCTCCTGTAGGGATGATTTAAACACTGGCAATGGTCATCCTTGTAATGCTCTTTTGTAGGAAGTCTTTATTCCAATTTATTGATGAAATTAAGATTTCTGCAACATTTCAGCTGAAATAGCTGCTTGCCTCGATAAATAAGCATTTTAAATGTATAACTAGGATATACATAATAATGTGCTTAAGATATCATTGTGACCTGCTGTTCCAAGATTATAAAAGAATTCTGCAGAATCTGTTCCTTTATTGTTCGTTCTTCTACACACTGGTGCACTTTTGATTCTTCTTCTACACACTGGTGCATGTTGTAAAGAAGCTCTAAAATGAAATAGACTAAAATTAATTGGAGTACTGACCTGAAGAGGACCTTTTGTTCAAGTGAATATATTACATGATTTCTTCACAGGTGATTGTTAGTATTTTTGAGTTTACTTAAATGAAAACCTGCAAAAGAAAGTACAGCAAGCATATACCACAATTCTTAGTATGGAAGGCTTGAAATATCCTTTATTACTCTGACTCTGTGTTCCTCTGTCATGAGAAACTTATTCTTGTAAAAGTTGCCGTGCTGAGGTTTGCGATGGTGAAGATCTTCCTTTGGTTTCAGTGTGAATGTAATGCAGACTGCAGTACAGTGTTCCTTTTCATACTGCTTAGCAAAGGGCTCTTTGACCTTCAGGGGTCATCTTTGTAGTTGAGCAGTTAATTGTCACTGGCTATGCCTATTGAAGACTAAGACTGTTAACTTGTGAACATCCTGTGGATGCTTAGTTACTGTGGAAGTTTGAATCGCCTGTCTCAAAAACTGAGTCTAGTCCCATATTAAATTAAAAGCAGTCAGGTCTGTGGATACTTGTGTGGACCCAGGTATAGAATAAAGTTGCACAAAGGATCCAGCATCCGCACTGTGTGTGCGTTCGGCTGAAGCAAGACGGAGCACTGGGAGTGGAGGCCATCAGGAGGTTTGTTTCAAGTGTCCGCTCCTCATCCAAATTAAATGCTAATGCAGATCCACCCTCTAATTCCATAATTAATCTAAATTAAATTATTTAAAGCCACGTTAATCTTTCTGAAAAGCTTTATCCTGTGGAAAATCAGTTCTGCAAGACATGAAGATATTTTACAAATCCATATCTTGATTGCAGAAAAGAATAACTGCTGCAGAAATATATTCTGTTCAGTTGTGTTTAGGCTGAAGATAGTGCATCTCCAGTCAGGGTATCTTTCAACTCCCGTTGAAAGTGATGAAATGAAAGCTTCTGTGTCAAACTCACCATTTTTGGACAAGATTCTTACCAGTGACATGCTAAAAAGAGCTTAGCACTGTTTATTGTCTCTACGCACCCAGGTTGGGCAGATTCCTCCCTTACTGACTGGACCTGGAGATGTCAGGAATTTTGCTAAGGATTTGCTTCTCCTTCATTTTATGCAAACATCACTGAGGAAACAGTATTTTATCCTCGTCATGCTAACTTGGATGCAAAGTGACTTCCCACTCACTCCCTGCTGCTTCCCGAGCCCTGCAAGGTGCCAGCTGTGACAATGCCATTGCAGGCACCCCTGTGTGAGCAATTTGGCTCACAGCTGTACTCAGTGTCAGTAGTAATTATAAGGGTTAATGTGATTAGTTTCACTTGTAGTAATGGTAAGTATCTGTTGTTGTTGCCCTTGGCAATAAATTTCCTTGTGTAAGTTCTTTGTTATACTGTTTAATGGCACCAATTTTAATTATGGTATGTAAGGGAACAACTACGTGAGGAAAGTTGGAAATAAAGGAGAGCAGGTGGATAAAGTCTCTTTTAAATTAAGTAAAATACATACTGACTGCTCACTGTAAGAGTATAAAGAATGCCCATAGATAAAATTTTATCCTCTGATATTTTTTTCTATCTCAAGATTGTGGAAAAATACAGTTTATTTCACTCACACTAGTTACTGACTAGTGGTACCATCTGGGTAATACCAAAAGTCATATAAGAATACGTTTGCTGTTGATACTTTTTGTTTCATTTAGGTGCTGGTGGCAAAAGCACTTTCTTCTCTGCAGTAATCCAGAATGTATTTAAGTCTGTTTCATTTGTCACTTTAAAAGGAATAAGCAAGAGGTGGTAGGTGAAATGTCTCTTTCCCTCTTGCTTTTATGGACTGAGCAGGAAAGGTGAGATGAACTGAAGTCAAATGTGAGAAATCTTTTCAATCTCAATTTTCCATCCCTGAATGATTTAAGCACAATAAGTAATGTACATGAATGCGCATTGGTGAGGGAAGGAATCAGCAATCTTAAATTAGTGTATTCAGACAGGATGAGACATACAAAATCAAAAAGACTTGGTTTGTTCTGCTGTTGTAGCTTAATAGGGATATGTGGAGTCTCTCAGATGTCTGAGGTTTTAGAGATTAGCATTGCTCCTGGAAAGGGGATTTGTTCCACTGAACATGGCTTGTCATATATCTGTTTAGCACAAAATGCTACAGACCTTATTATGTATGGTATGATTTTTATTTTTACCTGAACTGTGTGCACAGTATCTGTGCACAGCTGTCCCTTTTCCATTCTGAGTTTGGTCTCTTTCCTTTTTCTCTCTCTATTCAGGTACTTGGCTCCCTCCAGTATGATTTTTCAATCTTTTGCCAACACCTGCATCTTTGCACCGAGTATCCACATTTCTCATAAGCTGCTGAAATTGATTTAAAGCTGAAAAGATAAGAGAAATGGATAAGAAATATTTTCAAATTGCAACTGAAGACAAGGGAAACCCCTTTCCTATGATCATGGGGTTTTTTTGAGCACTAGCAAATGGGAAATACCTCTTTAGCTCTTGCTTTGGACATTCTGCAGAAAGGACATGTATGAAAAGTGAGCATTTTTTACTGGCACAAAGAAGTTTTTTAATATAAAGATAAGAAAAGTGAAGTCCAGTCTACAAAAATGTAGTCTTTCATCCACCTGAGTGCATGTAATTTCTACCAAAGTGGCATTCTCTCTAGTATGGAAATGAGAAGCATGTTAGGTTTTTGTACAGATTTTGGATTCGTTTATGCACACAGAAATTACAGGTAGCCATAGTGTCTTAGGCACTTAAATTCCCATCCCCAAGCAGAGATTTTACTGGAAAGCTGATAAATAGAAACTCTGTTAGAAGAGCAGAGACAAAGACTTGATGTCCTCTTGTCCTCTTTCTCAATCTTATATTTTAAATTTTGTGATTATGTTCTGTTAAGTTGTCAAAAAATGGTGAATTACTACTTGCTATTTAGCATGCCCAGGTTCCCCTCTCAGCCATCCTGGTGCATGTAAATTGTTGTCAATCACTTCTTTTAATTTTCAAGCTAGGCAAATGGTGGATACAAAAAGATCTTGTGTATGCTTCAACTCAAGTGCCAATTATGCCTCTCTTGGGAAGCACAGAGCAGAGATGGGAGATTTGTGACCAGATCCCTCCATTATCCAGCAGCTAGACTCGTGTGCTTGTCTGCTGTTTTGGCAGCTGGAGGAGCTGCAATGGCAGGGCTGGCCCCAGCAGGCAGGGACACGATGCTGTAGGTTTCTCTTGGCAGGATGGACTTCATTTATCTTCATGCTTCAGCTGGCGTTCCTGGGAGCTGACGTGCTTCCCCAAGAATGGGAATGGTAAAGCAATGTTTTCAGTCCTGGTTTGGCTGTAATTCAAGCTTTCCATAAAGCAAGGTTCTCTGAGGCCTCGCATGATGGCTCCCCTCTGCTCCCCACCCATTTTTTTTTTTTGCTTTCTGGAAAATACCCTATATTTTCAAAGGAATAACATTCTGCATGTGTGTCTGAAGCCACAGCATTGTAGTAATGAGAAAATGTAGCAGAGCCAGGAATGTCATGGACTCCTAAAAACATTTCAGACATAACCAAATGGAAAAGAAGAAAATATTACCCTTGCAGGTTTGCTACATTGCAATGAGAAAAGGATGCTTTCTACATTGTGCTTGCATAGCTGTGTGGCAGCTGAGGGCAGTGGGTTCAGAGTCCTGCTCTGCTGGACTCCAACAGGGGACACAGGTGTTACTCCTCTCAAAGATTTTTTTGGAAAACTTAGGTAAAACTCTACGCTTTATCCTTTTTTTCCCCTAAGTAAAGGCTATTTCTCAATGCATGGAATTTTTAAAAGTTTATTTGCAGCCAAGTACTCAAAGTTATGCTTCTTCTTAGGAAAATGCTGAGTTATGAAGCTTTTTGTATTTTCATTAGGTGGGTAATGTTTTTTCCTTAATTTTATTTACTTGGAATTCATCCAACTCTACGTATGCAAATAGAAATTTAACTTAGATGCATTTTAATCCTAAAATTGCTTTAATTAGTTTAAAGAATTGACATATTTTTCACTTAGACTTAGTGAACAAAGGAAATTCACCAAAGCTAGTGAATGAAAAGTTTCTTTAAAAGCTGTTTTTACAGGTAAGTTCTCTCTCAAATTTTGACACATGAGAGGCAGATACCAAAGGAAAGGTTTTTTTTAAACAAGAGAATATACTTACGACCTGTTGGAAAAAAAGATGTATCTTAACTTGTTTCATTATAAAGAAAAAACCAGTGTATATAGGTATTAATATAATGGAATATTGAAAAGTGAGTAATGGTTGTGTTAACATAAGAGCAGATCTTTGCCTTGTAGTTTTACTGGTAATTAGAAAGCAGCGTGTTTAATTCTTTATAAATTGTTTTGTTAATATTCATTCTATTAGGCTAAAATACTTATAAAATGTTAATAGATTATAGCCTACATAATTGGCTAATTAACATAACATGGATTTTAGTGAGTTACTGTGCTCAAGCAACTCCTGGCAGAGACACTTTTGTTCTGGTTGCTATAGAACGAACTCCACAGCCCTCCAAAATGGTAGTGGCTAAATATCAAGAGACAGTTCAAGGATGCTGGGTGTTATCAATTTGACCATGCAGTTGATTAATGCAGCTCGTAGTACTCATTAAATTGAGAGATGCAGCAGGCTGACGTTTACAGTATTGATCCAGCTTCAGCCCTAGTAAAAGATATATGGAGGAAATATTGTGCTGTTATTGCTCATCATAAAGCCATGTGCAAAGTGAACAGAAGGCCTCTTAAGCTTTAGTAGTACATAAACTATTGCAAAGTGCTCCAAAAACATAGCCACATTTATGCTTAAAAGCAGGGCAGTTGTTATTATAAAACAACAAATTCTACTGCACAAATAAGTACTTTTTAAGTTGCAGTTGTGATTCTTTCCCTTATATGTGAGTGATTCCAGACTTCTGAAGAAGACATAAACAGTAAAAACAAACTGTTCTGTTGCAAATTGCAGATGCAATGAGAAATAATGAAGCCCAAAAGAAGTATTTAATTAAAACCTTTTTCCTTTCCATCTGGCCTCCAAAGGTCCACATCAGCTGGCTGTCACCTGACATGATGTTTCTTCTCATCCTCTGCCAACGTCTGGCCTCACTGCGGAGCAGCACGGGTGACTAGAGAATGTCAGTTGTTTCCTTTCCCCGAGGCAGTGTTGGTTTCCCCATGCAGTGTCACCGTGCCTGGGTTGACACCATGCTTTGGGAAGCCCAGCTTCCCAGGGATGGGCACCCCGGGAGGTGTGGCTCCCTGCTGTGCAGCCACCCAACACTACAGAAACACTCAAACCAATGAACCCTGGGGGGATTTCATTATTTACAGACCACTGAGTCCTTTAGAGTTTACACTGTTGTAACTCTACTGTATTTAAATTATTTCTCAGTCATTAGTATGCAAAGCTTGGCATTTCTGGTTAACGTTTGATTTCCAACAAAGAAAGCGAACGGAAGCACCTGCTACAAGGAAATACTTTCAGTGGGGCCTAAAAATGTCGCCACGAAAATGGAGTCCCTCAAATACAGTATGTTTTCCTGGCACTTTCCAGTGATTACGAAGCTAATGAAAATGGGAGATGTTACATCCATCTGTTAAAAATATTATTTGCCTTGTAAAGAGAGCATTGAGAATTGAGTTTGTCTATCGTAACCTTAGGAAGAATATACATCAGTCTGGCAGCAAGTGGGTGGTTTGGGAACTTCACTAGCACCAGAGCACAAGTTGTGGGGCAGGAAAAAGGTGAATCTGGTTGCCTCTAGGGTTCACTTTTGCAGCCATAAGAAAACACAGGAGTCGGTGCTGATCTCCTGGTTTATTACTTTGATGCAGGCCGTTAACTTCTGTGGTTTCCTAAATGAGTGCCACAATTTGCAGACTGCCTATCAGTGTTCACAAGGTTGGAATTGTAAACTTTAACATTTGAAGTGATATATTCTAGATATTACCAGTGTCGTAGGGAAGTGTTGCATTTTATTACTACAATTTGCCTTTTGTTGTAAAACTTCTCATTCTCTTGTGCCAGGAGAGAATTTGCTGTCTGTATCCAGCCTCTTCATGTTTCATGCCTTAACTTTGACTGCCTTGTTGCCATGGCAACTCTGCTGTGCAGCATCCCTCTGTTGCATTATTGCTATTCCTATAGCTAAGTAGTACATCAAATAAATTAAACTTGTCAATCACATCTAAGAAAAGATATTGAAGATGTTTTCTGTCCATTTCCAGTAGCATAGCAGACACGGTCAAGGTGCTAGTTCTGGACTCCAATCTCTGCCTTATTTTCTTCATCCTCATTACTTGTAATGCACTGAACCTGATAGGAAATATTTGATGGCTGAAAATAGTAACTTTCTCTAGATATTAAAAATGCTGTCACTCTTACACTATTTACTGGCAAAAGTGTCTTTTTATAATTTTATTTTTAAATTTATTCCTCATCACAGAAGTAAATATTTTCATCAGTTTTAAATCTTTAATGCTTAAACTGTCGTATAAACAGTTACTTCCTTAGGTGTCTGGGCCCTGGTTTGGAGAGCAAGCATTGTAGAACAAGAATTCTTGGCCACTTACAAGTTGAGCTCTACTTCCTGGAAATGTTAATTTTATTTTGTAAGATGCCTGTCAAAACCTGTAAACATTATTCCAGCCTGGCCCTCTATAGAAAAGAAAAAAAACCAATTATCCTTTCAGGGAGCTGTCAGGAAAACATCTGGTCAGTGAATGTGGCTGACATATCATAGTTAAATACAGAGACATTTTGACTACATTAGGAAATGCCCCAAATAGCAAATGTGTTATTTCTCGAAGACACTGTTGCGGATAATTACTTGTTGCCATTTTATATATACTTTGTTTGCTCAGTGAAGCATTTATTTGGCTTTTGTCATACTCTATAAAACAAGGAAAATGAAAAAAAGATTTTGCACACATCATCCTTTAGCTAAAGATAATATAATTTTAGAAAAATGTAATCTTCTGCAAATCATATTTACTCTTATAAACCTGATAGCCAGAGGCTTTTGGCGTATTGATTGTAATTCCCAGTCTGAGGCTGTGCTCAACAGGATCTAATTTACTAGAAGTTTGTGTAACTCATGAGAGGGGATTCAAGGGATTCCAATATTCCCATCTACTGTTAATTGGTCAGAGACAACATTATTTGTTTCCGTTTTCTTCTGAGGAAGAATACCAACCCTTAAACAGATTTTTCCCTCATGCAGGCAAAGTCTAATGGCTTCCAAAGTTAGATTATCATGTTTCTAGTATGATTTTAAACTAAAAAAATGGATAAAAGTGCTTTTAGAATTTAGCAGAAGCCAAGGAGTGTTTTTTTCAGAATAGCATTGACTTCTGTTTGCCGTTGTTATGAAGCACTGCTGCTTCCTGTGCTTTCGAGTGTTTGAGCAACAAAGCAATGTCTCCAATGCATTAAGTGAATAAATAAATGTAGTACAAATTTATTGGAAAAAAACTCCATAGGGATTTTTTCTGTGAAAACTCTGGAAGTGATTATCTTTTAAAATTAGCCATTACTAGAATTCAGCCATCTCCTGCCTTAAGGTTATAAAACTGTTCCTTAGGCCTGAAAAGCCTGTTGGGAAGTGATACTGGAGATGCTTGCCCTGGCAATTATTCGGATTTCTATTTTGTTAACCATTGCAAGAAGGCAGGTGGGTAGAATATATTTTCTGGGCATTTAAACATACTGTCTTCTCCACTAGGGACAAATGCAATTGTCAAAATACATCCCGAGTAATCTATTTATATGAGAGAATGACTCTTTAACAGGTAATGAGGATATTGCTTTTATAGTCTGGGCAGAGTAGTGAAGTTATCTCTGGCAGTTATTAAAGCAGCAGGAGCGCAGCAGCCCTCACAGATGTTGAATTTCTCCCCTGCAGAGTACTTCATTTTGTCCTGCCACTGGGGCTTGGTTTTGTACATGGGCTCAGTAAACCTTCCTCTAAGAACACATCTCCATTAACTGGAAGACACCAGTTAGGCTCTTCCATCACTCAAGATGGGTTTATATATGAAAATCTGGCCAGGGCAAAATCAGAACTAATATTTTGAACTTGTATGAATGTAATACTGCAGCAAAGTTTGTTCCTCTTGCACCACAAAGTATGACTTTAAGCATAGGTTTTGATGTACTTGTTTTGATTGCTCCTTTTCTAAACAAGCCTGATAGAACCACATTAACTGTGAAATGCTAAATGTGGGACAGACACCAGTACACAATCTTCCCCTCCCAGGGGAACTGAAGAATGTCTTCTGTCTCTTGGGCATCAAAATTCTCAAATAAAGTACCGCATTAATATCAGTTTGTGACAATGAATAATATTCCTGCTGATCTCTAGAGCCTCTGCAAACCCTGAAGCAGGGATTGTGCATTCAATTCAAAGCCAAAGAAAGTTTATTCTAAAATAAGCTATTTTCTTTTATCAAAGGAGGTGATAAGAAATACAATAAGCTGTGATATAGCCACTACCATAATAAGGATTCATGCTCCTGGAACCCTACTTTAAACCAAAGCGTTATAAAAATCTTCTTTCCCCTAGACTAAACAAACAATTAAGAAAGTCTCTGAAATAAGTGACAGCTCTGCAAACTCTCATGGTGCTCCTGGGAAAAGGAGTTTAAGTTTGTCATAGCTCAGAGAATGTATAACAAAAATTCAAGTCGAGGAGTGGAAAACTATGGGCAGAAGTTTCAAGACAAATTATATCAGAGCAACTGCAGTCCCACTAATGTAACTGGTATATCAGCAACAGCAGCAGTTAGAGATTTCCTAATTCTGTACAGGTAGGATGGGTAAGTATGTCAGATGTTAAAAAAAAAAAGAGTACAGTTTCTTCCCTTTATCTCTCTCGCTTGTGTCTTCTTTATGGGAAAGGAAATGCTTTTTGGGGGGAATTTGGAGAATAGCTGGGAGCGGTAGACTGATTCCAATATCTCATTGCATAAGGATGTTGAAGGTCACAACAGAGGTCTTCCACGACAGGATCAAGTAGTGTTTAACTCCCAGTATGTTGTAGAAGATACTTGTTCTACCTTAGGAGCCATTTGAGAAGCTGAATCAGTCTCTGATGTAAAAAGTAACTTTAATACTATGTTGGTTTTATTGCAGCTTGGTCCTATTTTTGTAAACCTGTGTTTTTGAAAAAAATGCATTAATTTAAATTTTACGTACTGGTGAGACTGACCCATAGAAATTTGCCAAACTATGAAGCACTCTTTCTATATGTGTGTGACCCATTAAATTGTGACTGACTCATTCATGTGGCACTTTAAATAGTTCAAGGACATACAAAAAGTGCCCCTACAGTATATAAATTATTACATTAAACAGTGGCAAGTTGCAGGTATATGCACAGGAACACAGTTGTTTAAAGGTACTGTTAAATAGTTCTCATGGTCCCTGGCACAGCTTTGGCTTCACCCTCCCAGACAATTGCTGGGTGTATTTTGAGAGTTAAGTGAGCATCCCCAATAGGCATGTTGGATGTGGGCAGCTCAGTGCTGGAGATGTACTGATTTCTGCATGGACCATGCCAGAGGATTTGGCCCCAGTGACAGAGCACAGCGTAGAGTATTTTTCATTTATTGGTACAGACATAGCTGAAATGCAACTGGGACCATTGTGGGGACCTGATGTTGCCAGGTGTTTTTCTGGAAGAAGCATCTTCCTGTGACCAGTGCTAGTCAAGTAACTCTTTCATGCATAACAAGGTCCTGGAGAAAATACCAGAGTCCAAAAAGATCATGAGGGAGCATCAAAAAATGAGTTGATGAAAGATGTGGTTTTACTTATTTTAGTAATTACTTTACTGATTTTCAAATTATGACGCAGGTTGATGCACTCTTTAGATCACAGGCTAATCTGAATCACGTTCTTCACCTGTGTAGTGACCTAAGAAAACTTTTTTTTTTCCCATAGTTTCATCCATTCTTAGAAACATCTTTGAATAAAGCCTTTTTAAGGCATCATTTTCATTTTTTTCTTTTTTTACTTATGGTTTTGTTCTGTTTTAAAACTATGTTTGTAGCTATTCTGTGTGGCTGTAAACCCCCATCCATTACGGCACAAGTTCTATCTGCAGTCCCCTGTGTTTTACAGTCCTGGCTGCTGCTCATTGTAAGAAGGAAACCATTTTCCCCTGGGAGATTATGTAATTAAGTTTTCAGTCTGTTTATGTGTTTCTTTGTGCATCACACATTACAAGAACAGTTCAGGAATTGTTATTTCCTATGGAACTTACTTTATCAGAAATGTTTGAATTACTGAAAGCAGACCTTTTCTTGGGAATGTTCCAGCTATGGGGAAGAAAAATCATCAAAAAGATATCTCTGGATCAGAATCTGTGGGCAAAAAGACAGCAGGCAGAAGAAAAGAAAAAGACCCTCTGTAAAGTAGCATGCAATCTGATACATACGGCATTTTACTTGTGATGTAGGAAAATGGAAGATATCCTTTTGCTTGTAAAGGAATAATACATAGTCCCTATTTAGGGTTTGGTTTTGGTTCTGTTTTTGAGTTTTTTTTTGGTGCACAAAAATTTTAGGTGTCCTTTTCATCTGAGTTGTGATAGGAAAGTTTCTGAATTTTCAGGAAGTTTCTTGAAATGACAAGGTTTTTATAAAGTTTTAATAGTGACACAATCTGTTAAAGGCATTGTAGCTTAATGATGTATCTCTGCAGGAGTTGTAAGGTACTTTTAAAAATCAGATTTAGAGTAGAAAATTGTTGCATTCTATGCAGACTCCTGCTTTTCACAGTCAAGAAAGCAGTCTTGCTGTTGAAATAACAACAAATAACCACTTTCATATTTCCTTGAGGTACTTGTAATGTGTCTGACATCTGTTTTAGTAGCAGTGAGACTGTGCTCTTCCATATTCATCCTACATCATTAGTTCTAATGGGTGCTGTAAAGGTCTTTGTGTTTGATTAAAAGAGCCAGAAATTATAATCTCCTGCGATACCAGAGTGGAATATTTAGGTTAATATACGTAGCATCCTTAGCTTGTAGTCTGTATCATTAGTGAGTCCTCCTCAGAATCTGACTTCAGTCTTCCTGCCCTTGGTGTCTGTTATCCCCCAAATATGGCAGCACAAGTTTGGAAGATCCTGAAGACATGTGAAACATAAAAGTTTACATGACCTTGACAGCTTTCAAAGAAGCTCTAGCCATAACTAAAAATAACTGTCAGAATCTGAGAAGAGTGAGCAACTGGCTGATGCCTTGGCATATTCATGGCTTGCACTCAAATCTCCCCTTCAGGTAAATGACACTCACTCATACACCAAGATATACTTTCTGTTTAAAGTGGTATAGGTGATCTTTCATGAAAATACTGGGAATGGACTGCATTAGAGAAACGTGATATAAAGTTGAATTATTAGAGGAATTATTTTATTTGCTAATGCTGGCCAGCATTGTGGCAGGCACTTAGCTGTCTGCTAGGGTAAGGGTTTGTTGTAAGGATTTGGGAGGATGGAGTGAGGAGGAGAAGGAACCCGATGCTTTAGTGCAGCAGAGATTGACTAGACTGTAATTTAAAATCAACCTGGCAACTGCTGTGTCAAAATAAACAGAGAGAGAAAAAAAAATAATTGAGGACTAAAGCATGTGACCTTGTCCTTATCTGTAGCAAGGTAAACTGAGAGAAAAGCTTCTTTTAGCACAGGATTTAATAAATACTGTTTTAGCAACTTTCTAAAAGCTGTTCTTACCTAGAGGCAGAGTGTTCAAGGCACAGCTCTGATTAAAGCCTGTGTTTAGGAGGATTAACAGTTTTTAACAGGCTACAAAGATGTGCCTATGCAAGTACTATCCTCTCCATTTGATCAGTCTCGATCCAGAGAACAAGTACTGAAAGTGTAGCTGAAGTCTGAGATAAAATTGCCTAAGGTGCAAAGTCATGTTGACGTACGGAAACAGACTCTATAACTCGAAAGTTATAAAGTAGGTGTGTTTATTGCGCGCAGATGCACGGGGGATGGCTCCACCACAAACGGGCATCCCCGAAAAGGCAAGTCCTCCCACATTTATACAGTGAAACAATGCATATTCATGTGACGCCTATGCATATTCATTACCCGACCCCGCCTATTCTTGTTTCATATGTTAATTAGCTTATCAGTCCTTCGCGCTTGCGCAGATCTTCCCAGAAATTATGGGCAGGGGTCTTCCGGATGTGGGCAGTGGTCTTTGGGAGGAAGAATATAGTCTTCCTCGCAGCGTGCTCTTCACCCTTTCCCTGGAATGCGATGACTTTGCAATCCTGTAGTGTCTTTATCAGTCTGAGCTAATTCATGTCCTTGTTTACCATCCGGCAAAGGGATTTATCCATGTTTTTGTGACGGGTGCCATCCTGTTTTCTAATTCTTGTTCCTTACGGTTGCCTTCTAGATGAGGTGGGAAAGCCCTTTTCATGGTTGAATGTTCTTCTCAGGGTTGCTTTTAGTTAGATAAGGTCAGAATGTCCCTTCTATCTGTAAATAAGTCCTTGCTAGCAAGAGAAAGCAAATTTTTCCATCTGCTAGCCGTTTCTTCTCCTCTTAAACTATATGATACTATTCTATACTCTAAAATTCTTAATATGTGAAATTAACCATTATTTTATTTATTATTATTATTCCCCTATATCAATGTAGGGGTTGCCTCACCTTAGCTTTCACTGAGATTTAGGCACCCCAATTATGTCACAGACATCCAGAATTGTTACAGTGTCACAATTAATACAAATTTAAATTAGTTCAGTTAAAGCAGCTGAAAAACCTGAGTTTACTTTAAATGTCATTTATCCTGAGTTAAGTGCATCCACTAGTAATTTAAACCTAGTGGTACCTTTTAAAGCCAAACTAAAATCAATATTTCGGAAGCTGATTTATTGTAAGATGTGACTCTGGACTATAATTGAACATTTAGAGATGTTTGGTGTTTTAAACTTTTTGCTACAAACAATAACAATTCATTTGATGTAATAATGAGATGTTTTTAGTCTCAAAAGTGTTGGGAAATTTGTGATGTGGAGCTGTGCTTGACCAACTAGGGCTTTTCTCAGATCAGAGCTTCCTTCTTCCAAAAGTCTCATTGCCTGTTCAGTCTCTCATTTTTTATTTTTTTTAGAAGAATATTCACAAAATTATTTTGTCCCCAGGCAAAGTTCTTTACGAGATGTACTCACTGAGCCATTAATGAAGATATAAAACAGCCTCAGTCCCAGAACTCATCCCAAGGAGTACCCTACTGGTCTCCAGCTGGGCTTTGTGCCCCTGGTCACAAGCTTTTGAACCCACGGTCTGGCTGGTTGCTAGTCCAGCTCAGTGTCCATTTGTCTGGTACACCACTGGTTTGTCAGTGAGGATGCACTGGTCAGCAACATCCACTGCTCTCTTGCCCACCAAGCTAAACCCTAAAGCTGTAGAAATAAGAGCAATAGTCATACTCACACAATCTACTTTGCCTTGTTTTTATTCTGTCTTGGAGAGTCAGGGAGGATTTTAATTCTGAATTTACTTTCCAATGCAAGCAATTTTCCCTCCTTATCTTGATTCATCCAATTAATGGCTTCCTCACAGAAATAAAATGATATTTTTCTGCTAGCTCACTGTCTTTCAATTTTTTTTTCTTTGAAAGAACATGCTGCTATGACAAAGTATCAGTTCAGAGTTAAACCCACTTTGTAACCATTGTGTTAGGACTGCAGGAAGCCAGATTACCGTCTGAATAATCTTAAACCTTGAGAGGGTGTACAAGATTTGATGTAAATAAAATGAGATTAAAAAAAGAGAGACATGGGCTTTCTAGCTATTTTCTCCACAGGATTGCTTTTTTGCTCAAAAGTAACAAAAGCATTGAAGGAAATTACACTTCTTAATAAATAAAAAGCTCAGTATCCAGCCTGTTAGCATGACACGCTAACAGCTTTTATGGAATATTTCTGTGCATCTTTTACTGGTGAACTCATGCAATGGAGAGAGATACATAAAATCATTCAGGTCCTATCAACCAAACAAGGCAAAGGCCGACAAGAGAAACTATCAGTAATTATGGAGACATATTTCAAGTTTGAGTGAGCACTCTTCACTCAGTTGTATGCTCATAGGCTGACATAATTAGAGGTTGCAGATAAGAAAAACTTCACTTTTATTTACTGTAGATTGTTGATTTCCTAACCTTGTATTTTTTTGCCATGGTAATACTCAGTTTCATGGATGTTTTAGTAGAAAAAGTCTTTGTTCGGATAGGCAGTATGACTCATGTCTATTAGCTGTTGCGTATGCAGCCTTGCGTCAGGCTGTTTTTCAAAGCTTACTGTCTTCTTCAGGATAATTACAATACAATAACTAATGGATTTCAGGTTGAACTGCTGCTCTGTTTTGAGCTGAAAACCCTTGTCAGTTGTGTAAAATGTTGCCAAATGTTAACTACTAAGGCTGAATTTTTCATCAGTGAGTGTTTGTGTATTGCATGAATCAAAATATTGTAGGAAAAATAGCAATAGCAGATCATGTGTTTATAGACTGCATCAGAATGGGTGGCTGAAAGGAGAGAACGAGAGGCAAATAAAATGTACGATGACAATCATACCTTTTTCATGTCAGATGATACAGAATTTTTTTCAAATTATGTTTAATTTTGGACTTGTGTTCTTGTCAAACTCAAGGTTCGATGATAGTATTAAGTTGTTTTTTACATTAACCTTCCCTTGTAGTTTCTGCTGAGCCCAGCTTTTTTTTTTGTTGTTCTTTGTTGGCGGTGCTGTGTATCACTGGAAACGTGCCAAATGTAATGCAGTTTACAGTTGGTGTTGGTTCTGCATGAGAAGAAGACATTAAATGTGTTCTGGGTCATTTGCTCTTCCTTGTTAGGTAGGCAGATGCATTAGAACACTGAAACATAGTCTTGGGGTCATAGAATAGAAAGTAGAAGCTTGCTTATACAGATAATGACACTTAGTTCAGATGGAACATTGAAAGGTATATCTAGCAATATCTGTCAGAGTGATGGGGAGGAAAGATTTTCCCCTCTGCTTGTCTGTCACGTACAAGAGGGTACACCACAGACTTGCCACATGCTGAAATCTGGCTTTCATAATATCTTGTCAGTACTGACTAGTTTGACGTTCAAAACTTCACCTCATAACTGATAATCAAAATCAATCATGCCCTTGACTTTGCTTTTAGGAAGCTTGGCCTAGACCAGTGGGCTGGTGGGGTGGGACTGGTAATGCTCAGAGCAGGGCTGAAAATGACAATCCATTCTGTGTCATGTTGATGAGACTGGAAAAAGCTCTCGTATATGAACCTTACAGCTGCCCATGAAAAGTGAGCAAAGAAATCTTCTTTGGGACCTCTGCCCTACAGGAGTAGAACAAAAAGTTCAAAGAAATCATAATAAAAGGTTTCCAATTTTTAGGCAGCCTCTAGTCATGGCTGCAGGGATTTTGCTATAGTCTCCACTGCAAAGCACCAGGTCAAATCCTGCATATGCTATTTAATCAAATCTTCTTTAGGTTAGTGGTTGTGTTTCTTGAATAGAATCATAATTAGGATGTGATTTACTGATGTAGATACCTGGGCAGAAGTCAGGAGCTACCAAAGCTGTTATGCTGACGTGCCATTTGGTGCTAGCATGGCTTTGGCTCCAGAGACTCTGGTTCTGTAGCCAGGCATGGAGTTTTCCCCTTAGAGCTAGAGGATCAGAGTGCTAAACCAGCTTTTTGTACTTCAAAAACCTATCTGAAAATCTGCCTCTGACAGGCTCTATTTGGTGCTTTCTGATTTCTTAGATTTTACTTTCCAATTATAACATACCCATAACCTGCTTAGGATTTTTCTGAAGCTTACTCTTATATGACAATTTCTTCAAGTTCTGAACTTGCCTGAATAGGCAAAGGCATAGACTTTTAGCAAAGAGATTTTAAATGTCCATACCAAAACCTCAAGGTCTGTCATTCTTTCCTAAAACTAAGGGAAGGTTTGCAAATATGGGGCAAAACCAGCAAAAGGAGAAATAATTTTACTGCTCTTTAGGGCTTTTAAATTTATGTATAGTCAACCTTTTTCCCTTGCTATGGATTTCTGATGTCTCCCTAATTGCATAAAAGAGGCAGAATATTTTCTCCTCTAATCTTTGCAAGTGCATCCTGATGAAGTCGATTAGGAATTGATTTCCAATAATGCTCATGTTCTGTCTCTTTAAATTTTACTGTGTGCAGAGAACTGCAAACACTTTACTTAAGGATGATCAGACATATCAATTGAATTTCGCACTCAGAAATTTGGCTTAGCAAAATCTTGGATGAATCTTCTTCAAATTCCAGATATTTTCTCCATAGGCTTTTTCAAATGACTACATGGGCATGAATGTACTAAGTTTTAAAACACTTTTAATTGAGAAATCAGCTCTCCACTATATTAACATTGCTTAACTTAATATATTAATTTTTAACCTCAATGCATTGGTTGACCAATGTATACTAAGGTTACAATATGTGAAACATTATTCATTTTTAATATCAAAAACATTGCTTCTCAATGGTAAAAAAGACATAAAAGAATCACCTTTTATCCTCAGTATTTAGAAGTTAAGGTCTTTAAAGTAAGATGTATGGTTATCAAAGGTGAAAACTGTTTGACTTTTTTTGCATAAGACATCTAAAATATTCATTTGGTGCCAGAAACGCTATCTGGCAGAAACATCAAAGGGAGCAGGGCTCATTAGGAGAACTCTCCTGACTTTGACACATGCCTCCAACATGCTGAGGAACTTTCAGAGCAATGTGAAGGGATTTATCATCCTGACTCCCAGAAATGTCAGTGTGAGCTGCACACTTAAATCACTGAAGCTGCTTTGAAATTCCCCTGCGTGTTTAGGCAAGTTTAATTGGGGTGGAAATACAGTTACAGCAAACATTGGGGTAATGCTTTGCTTCCATCACTGTGACGCTATTGTGTGGCAAGCTTCTTTCTTTTCTCAAATATCTCTGATACCAGATATATCAAATGCCACGAGTAAAGTGCCTCAATGACAAGAGCAGGTATGCTGGCGTACCTAGCAGACTAGTGGATTAGAGTGCAGATTCCTGTGTATAGAGGTACATTTAAAGAATTACAGGCCATTAACACTGCTGCCATATTTTGAGATGTTCTCATGAGGAAGCAGTGCAAGCAATGTTTAGTTTGGATAAATTAGTCCAAAACATATTGTCATTCTGAAGTGACTGTCTGGTCTTTATTGTGTACGGTTTTGAGCACATCATTCGTTTTCGTAGCACACTTGTCAGACAGGAGAGAGTGCTATTGTCTCCGTTTTAAAGACAAAAATCAAGGAATAAAAGGATTAAGAATTTTTTTTTTTTTTTTTTTTTTAAATGAACACAGTTTGTTATTCAGAAGTGCCTCTGTAGAGCTTGGTGATTGATTAATTTGCCAAAACCCCTGAGTTTAAGGCTAACGAAACTAACAGTAGAGAGAATTTTCTCTGACTGGAAAAAAACTGATCTCCTCCTTCATGCTCTCCATGTGTGCTGCACTTCCATGGCCTCTCTTTGACTCACTGTATCTGCCTTGGAGCGGGGAACTGGAATAAAGACACGGGGTAGGCCTGAGCTTTCAGAGCTGCAGCTGGGAGAAAGAGATACAAACCAATAGGAATGGCTGTAGCCTCTGAGTTCTAGGAGAACGAGGGTTTCACAGGCATCTTTTTTTTTAAAAAAAAAAACATCACTGAAATCCCTTGTCAATGTGGCTTTTTATTTTAGGAGTTAAACTCCTCCAAACTGAAGCACAAATATGAGTTTTAGATCAAATATTTTGTGTGATTTAAGTCAAATTTTTTATTTATTAGCTTTCACACCCTAAGCCCATGTGTTGTCTTAGGTTAACCTCACACAAGAATCAAGGCACATAGGGAACTGAACCATGAAAAATCATTTATTGTCATAGACTTTTCTCATCAGTGCCCAATGACAGGATGAGAAGCACTGAGCACAAACTGAAACACAGGGAATTCTGTTTAAACATAAGAAAACCCACATTTTTTTTTTCCTGTGAGGATGGTCAGATACTGGCACAGGTTGCCCAGGGAGGGTGTGGAGTCTTCCTCCTTAAAGATACTCAAAAGCTGTCTGGCCATGGTCTTTGGCAACTGGCTCCATGTGTCCCTGCTTGAGCAGGGGGTGTTGGAGAAGGTGGCCTCCAGAGGTCCCTTCCGACCTCAGCCGTCCTGTGACTCTGTGAATAAAGCTATGTAGACCCTATGCTGAAAGTGCCACACATTCTAACAACAGAAAAAGTGGTGTGAAGTTTGCTTCTAGTAGGTAGCTCATTAGCTTTAGGAGTGCTAAGGTAGTATCCTGTTGTTACTACAGGAACCCAGAGGTTTTACTGGGAGTAAATGTGACAAATATGCAGCATTAGCAACATAAAGCTGCATATTTTAATGTAGATATGAATATCAAAATTGGTTTGCATTGCTATAACCTCAAATCCTACTAAATTAAGTAATTGTATAACTTTAAATTAAAATAAATAGTCCTCTTTTCTTTGCAGATCCCATTAAAGAGCGTGGCAGGCCAGAATAATAATTGGGTGAAAATAATAGTTGAGAACTCTCCACTACAAGAAACCTTGATCTGTGAGGGGAACTATTCCTTTTGAACATGGTGGTAGAGTACTCTAATGTAGCAATTCCTGCATTTAGGATGTTCAGTGAAACCAAAATTACTCCTGCTTGTATCCATCAAAAATTTCTCGAGCGATTTTCTCATACAACGAGGAGTCTACTCCTAGATTCCTGCTAGGAATCTAGTTAAAAACACCCCAAACTGTATCTGTGTTAAATGCAGGCAACCATGTTGTTAATTCGAGTTGCTATATATATGCAAAAACATTGCTCTGAAAACTGGTTGTTTTCTGATGGATTCAGAATTCCTGTGTGTTTTCTGTTTAAAACAGAAAGCAACTCTTCTATAAACTATTCCAGGTGTCAGCAGTTAATTTTTCTCTGTTCCTGGGAGGTTGATGGGATTCAGTTTCTAGAAGCCAAAGAGAATGTCATCATCTTCCTATATCCCAAGGCTGCTGCCAGGTCTCTGTGGGTCCTCCACCTATAGTTACTGGAGATGGTGAAAACTGACCTTTAGCCCAAGAGAGCTGCAAGATATCCCTGAGTGAGTAATTTATTTCAATAAATCAATATTAGTCTTGTACCAGCCCTAATGACACATATTTGCCATAGATTTTTTTAAATGCATTTTGTAACCTGCAGGAACTACTTGGGATGAACATCATGAACGTGCCCCATGAAATCACTAATGTTTTCAGGCTCAGGGAAGATTCTAGGGAGACTGACAGCACCAGTCACAGCTCATCAGCTCACAAACACTTCCTGCAGCTGCATACTTCCAAGACACCTTGGAACAGCCAGGGTGACAGAGACAAGTTTCCTAGGAAACTGGGGATGCAAGTCCACAGAGCTTTTATGGCTTTTCAACAAGAAGATAATGGGAGGTGAGGTCTTGATAGTGTTATAGTATTCTGTGGGTTCTAATGCTGTTCCAAGCTGAATGGCTGCCAGACATGGCAAATGTGTTTAGAGTTTCATCCCTGGCACTGAAACACCTCCTGCCTATGTCACACCCTGTAGGTCACAAGGGAGCTATTAAATCAATACCTTAAGTGTAAACTTTGCAACTTAGTGTATCTCTTGAAAGATTTTGAAATCTAGACAACCTGTGGCTGGCTGTTAATTCAGCCTGGAGCCTTCTGAATCCATTCAGAAACAGGTAAACACTGTTGCTGTGGTAGAGCAAGATATTCTTGTGTACATACAAGAGCCTACTGCAGCTGTTGCTAGAAGAGGAGTAAAATATATTCAGAAAATATATACAGAATATACAGAATATCAGGTGGATTGGTCTTTGGTTATCATTTAGTGTTGTTTGTAGCAAAATAAATGTGTGGTATAAGGAAATGAAAGGAAAATATAGGACTTTTTTTCTACACTGAATTTTATTTTGAAATACAATTATACTACCTTTTTATATTGTCAGAAGAGAGAATGTTTCTCTAGGTTAATTCAAGTGCCTATTATAAAAGTTAATTCACTTCAGCTGTTCTGTGATACCGCTTGCATCCACAGCAGTTATTGAATATGGCCAGCAGTCAAGACACAAGACTGCTTTCTGTTCTCAGGGAGATTTAGTTTAGTTCCTTAGCTCTGCAGCTATTGCCAGAACTCAGAATTGGTCAGTAGATCGAACAGAAGGTCCTTTTCTCTGTAAACAAAAGGCAATGAAGTAATTCATATAATTTTGATTAAATTGCTGTGTTTTCTTTTTTCTTTTCAGTTGCTCATGCATAGTGTAAAATAATTAGTCATTTCTGAAATTTGCCTGTACCTCATTGTGATGCAGTCACATTAGAGTTTGACCAGAGGCAGTGCTGCAGGAAATACAGAATGAAGAGAAGGAAAACATGAGAAGTAGTAGAAAATTATATATTATCAGAGACATGTATATGTAGGAAAAATCCTGTGTGTACCAAGTCTCATTGCTGCTTCTCATTTCATGCTTAGTGAAATGTTTTAGGTGAAGAAAAACTACATCCAGCAATCATACAGTGATTTGTGCATGTTGTGCAGAAGGATCATGCCCCTTGGAGTGTTTTCTGTGTGACTCAATTGCTCGTAGGGTCACCCAAGGAGCTCTGCCCAGATACACAGCAAGGTATTGCAGAAGAGGCAAGTACACAGTGGGAAAGAAAACACAAACAAAATACAAACTGGTTTGTGCACATGCAGGTTTGAAAAATATATTCTCTCTAAGACTGCTACAATTAGTTTACCATCTTTCTAAAAGGTTCTTAGCTTTTGTGTGATAAACATCGCATCCATTTTTTAAATTGGCCATAATATCGTTCTGTGTTTAATATGCTGCTATATATTATGAATGTTCCTAATAATCTCTTCAGGTGGAGTTTTAATGTGATCTGCTTCAGCTATTAAAATGGCAGATCAAACAGAATTTCAAAGGGTAGGATCATGGTTTTTTTAAAATATCCTTGTCCATGTGGCGTATTCAGATACTCCAGTAATGACTGGTGGAGTGATAGATATTTAAACTGTTAAGCATACTTAGCTAAAACAATATCTTTTGTTGAGAAAAACATTTTTCTTCTAAAACTCTCTTACATTGCGCATTCTACAATGGAATATAATAGAAATTGGAAAAAAAGCTATTAAGTCAATCCAGGCCATCATTCCACAGAGGCACTATTTTTTGCTGCATTGACGTTTTTAGCTCTAATTGGAGCTAGTTTTCAATTTCCCATACAATGGGGTTTCAGCTACATCCCTTGGGAGATTATTTCACAGTACAATGACTCTGCTGAGATGTTTTGCTGATATCTAGCCTAAATCTTCCCTCCTAATTTCATCCCATTGTTTGCTGTTATAGCCCTAGGTATCACACTGAACAATTCCCCTTCTTCCTAAGTGGTTAGCTTGTCAAATATTTCTGGACAACTACATTCACACTTAGTTCAGTTCTTGCTTGGTTATTATCTAATCTTAAAATTTCTGTACAGATTTGTGCTTATTCCCCTTAAGCTTTCTATGGTGGATATTGTCACTTTTTTTCCCCTCCTTTTTTCTCTTTCCTCCCCACCCCCTACCCTCTATTAGTGAGTAGCACATTTTTGACAGCTACTCAGAAATAGCATCAGCTGGAGTGCATGATGGAACCTTGTAGACTGGGGCTCTCACACTACTCATGGAACTGTCTGTAGGTGCACCAGCTTTATTTTTGCTGCCCTGCCATACTGTCATTCAAGTTGAACTGCAGACACACCCTTCTTCTAAATTTCTTTTTCTCAGTTTTGCTGCTTTCCAAATCTTTCTTTCTTATTGCTGTATTTTCTTTTTCATATTAGGAAATGCAGGAAATACATGCAATCAAGTGAGCAAGTGTTTGTTGAATTTTGTCCTTTTCAGTTTTTCTGCTGTCTTGCTGTAACAAGGATGTATAAATTAACATCTGTCACTTTGGTCTTCAGTACTGCTAAAATATTGTTTGGGAATCTCACATTAGTTGAGATAGTAAATAAAACAGTCTTCTCATTGTGATGTATCATTAGATAGATAAAATGAGTATTACATGGTAATGAAAACTCTATTGAAAGTACCAGTGAGGCTGCTACTTTCTTGTCTTTCCAAATAACTCCTCCCTAGAAAACTGTGACTTTTGGAAGTTTAGGAATACCATTGAGTCTGAATTTCTAGAATGCTGACATCCCTTCTGATTTCATATGATTCTTTAGGATTTTTTTTTTTCTTTTGTGAGTCTTGCAATATTTCTGCACTTGTTGGAGGTGCTTGATGATGTAAGAATATCAGCTTTCATTTTGAAAGGAATTGCCCTTTCAGTCTTAATTGACTGCAGAGAAAAGTTGAAAATATGACTCAGGAGTTTCCAAAAGCAGAAATAAAAATACAGATAAGGGGAACTGAAGCCTTTTTTCCCTTCTTAATTTACTGATATTTCAGCAAGTTTCAAATTATTTAGATTGATCCATAATTTTAAAATTCTTCCATATGACTTCACTACTACATAAATCTTTGTGATCCACTTCTACTTTAGCTTTGAAATAAGTAGTTTGCTCCAGAGCTTTCATGGTGTGAGCCTCTTTGTTCACAAAGAGTGACCAAATTCTTATACTGGAACTGAAAGTAATCAAACTGGGACTGAGAAATCAAAGTGACTGGAAGCTATGATGGGGACAATGTCTCCTAAGATTTATTTGCCAGGATTCATTCCTGGTCCTTACTCAAACCGCTCAGGCTCTTTCACCTTATCTTCCTGTAATGTTAATTTTCAACAACACGCCTCTTCTTAAATCAAAGATAAGAAGCATTTAAAATGGTCACCTCAATGGGATGACGGCAGTATTTTAGGAATATTTGTGTTTCAGTATATCCAAGAGCTGATCTCCTCCATCCACCCTGTCCCATGAAAGGGTCTCACATTTTTTCGTTTGTTGACTAAGTTCCCTTCTTCTAATTTACCTCGGGGATTAGTCCTCTCCTGCCATGATGATTTTCTCTGGCACTGCGATTAGGTGTATAGCAGAAATCTTTATATAACACATTTGAATATATAATTTCTTTTTACAAGATGTTTTATCCTAAGTGGTAAACTGAAATAAAATCTTTTGTTCATGTCATAAAATGAAGTGCTAGATGATAGCATATAATGTTCCTATAATGTATGTGCTCCTTCACATACTATTGTGTGCTTTGCATGCAGACATCTATTTTTATGCAGTGCTAACTGGATGATGTATTTGTTGTACTAGGATAAAACTGTGTTGCATTTCTAGAGGAAAGTTCTGAAGAACATTTGTAGCAGCTTGTGTTATGTATTGCAGTTTTCACAGCTACTTTAGGGATTTTCTGCAGCAAGAGTTTTTTAAGGACAATATGGCATTGTAGAGGTAATTCTCTAAGGCTGCAATTAGCAAATCATTCGGTACAGAGAAGCATAAACTATTCTTAGGGCTGTCATCTTCTGCTCCTGAAGCTATGTGGCTGTCAGCTAGAGACAGGAAGAAAAACATGTTGTTATAGTCCTGATCCATCTCAAAAGACACAGGAAATCACACATCAAAAACTATTTTAAGGGCTGGCATATGAATTGAGCTGTCAGCAATGTTGCTTATCTAGCTTTGAAAGTAACCTCAGAAGTTTTGAGAAGATTCATTATACCTGTAAACTGTAGCAGGGACCACAGAAATTAGTTTTATTCACCTTACATTTCATCATAGCTGCTCAAAACCACCAACAGCTGCAGCTTCAAGATGAAAAGAATGTGAGCTCATGATGTTGTACAGGCAGAGAGCAGGTACCTGGACACTGAACACAGACGTTTCTGGTTACTGACTGGATAGAACTGAAAAATACTGAGAGATCTTGACATCAAATCCTGTTTATGGTACTTCATTGTCTTAGATTAGTTATCAGGATCATGACTTTTATTCATCGTACCCTGTCAAAATCATGGAGTACACAGCTTTTCCATCAGTTAGCATTTCTTTTTCCTGGTTAAACAATGCAGAAATGATATTGCAGGTTTTTATTATATAAAAACATAGCTGTTTGCTGTAAAGATATGGCTAAAAAGGTTACCTGTGGTGGCTTTGGTAATATTTGGTGATTGAGTAGGATTAATATGTTGTGCAGCTATGACCTGCAGTAGTCAAATACTTTGTTTCAACCTAGACAGATTTGAATTGATTTATTCTGGAACAGCTGACTTCTCCATCTATGTGCAGTAGCATTTACTACAAATCTGTGGATTTCTACAAGTAATATTTCTTCTCTATCAAGGTGTTCTACTTCCCCCAGTTGCATTGTTTGTTGTTTATAGTAAGGATAACAGTATGAAATTGTTATCATTAATATTTGTATCAATAAATCAGGCTTTCAGAGAGGTTTTTGAAACAGAGATAGGAAAAATCAATAATAAAAATATAAAATTATCTGTGGAAGAAACAAGACGACTCCAGAACAATAAGCTCATAAAGCAACCAGCAGAAAAGCTATTGTGGATAGTGAAGTTTATTAAATGGGGTGGGGTGAATGGAAAACAAACAAAAGCACAAATCTAAATCTTAAAAAATAAACACTTTATAAAAGACAAATAATTCCATGAAACAAATTTGAAAATAAAGAGAATAAAGAGTAAATTTAGATAAAATTTGAAATTACTATTATTTGAAGAGTCTGATAATGATACATGTGCCCAAGTTAGGATCCCAATATCTTGAATTACTCTAAATGTAGATTTCTCTTGCTCTCAACACATAACTGGTGACAGTAAAACATAAATATAAGCAAATCTACTTCTGCCATTATAAAACAAGGCTGGAAATATTCCAGCCTTATACTTATTTTTGTGTTTTATGACATCACCGTAGCATTTGAGAACCTGAAAAGATACTGTTCACATCCAGGATGACTGCCTGCCTTGTGCATCCTGGCATTGATGATTTTGGTACCCATGCCTTAAACAGGCCAATCTGTTTTATTCTTGGGAGTACTGCTGACAGTTACATCAAAACTACATGTAAACGCTTCTTTTTCCATGTTGTAAAGTTACTCATGCATTATTGAGGTCACCAGAAGTAGTTTTATGTCTTTGGTCAAAATGTATGAGAAGCTGTGAAGGCCGTAGTATGTATTGGCACCTGCAAAATCCTGTGTAGGGCTAGTGACAGAACAGATCTGACTAGAACATCATGAACATGATTGTGATAATGGAGTTGCTTGTAACTGGTAAGGTAAAGCAGGAAAACGAAGTCACAAAATTAAGAAATGAAACTGTAAATGCAGAGAGTGCTATTTATGAAATCCTAATGAATATTCATATAGTAACTAAAGCAACTGCTGGCATAGAGCTCTAACCCTTTGGCAAATAACAATTAGGAGCAAGGTTGTAAAATGAATGTTAGTTTGCACATAATATCAAGACTTAAGAAATCTCCTGGATAAATAAAATTTCTTAATCTGCAGAAAAATTCTGCACTGTATATCAGATTGTAAAATAAAGATCTGAATCACATCACAATTTCTCAACAGTCCTCCTAAATATTATCTCTACAGAAATCAGCAGTAGGAACACACTGGTGCAGGATTCAGCTCATGTGCTGAATTCAACTGTCATGGAACTAGCATTTCAGTTCTCTTCCTTCTTTTCTGTAGAGGTGTTTTGGAATGACAAATACAGTGCTATTGTACTAAACCTCATTTATAAATTACAGTTTTTACTGTGTAGTGCATAGTTCGTACTGTTGCTGTTGGAAGCTGACTATGTTTAGAAAGAAAGAGAGTTTAACAACACCTAGTACATACATGTGATGTGCTGTATTGCTTTTTGTATTGAGATTTGAAAGGATTTTTTCTGTGATGCATGCCCAAAGTATTTTTAATCAAATAGTTTATGGCTTTCTTAACATAAGAATTCAGAGACTGTGCATCTATGGCCACTATCTATGAGTTTGTGCTGGCTGAGGATGTGGACCAGATTTATAGAGCTACACATCTGGCATTTAATAACTGTATAAGCATTTAAGTAAAAATTATGTGCCTGACTTCAGCTAAAATTCAATAGATATATCAGATTTTGATGAATTCACTCCTTTTAAAACACTTTCTATCTATCCAGGAATTCCCTAAATACATTTAAGAAGTCATACTCACAACAGCAACTGTTGTTTACTTATGGAACTGATATGGAAAATTAAGATAAATCACAATGCAGTGGATTATATTATGGAGATACACCTTTAAGCTGACAGTTATAGATGAAGCATGTCTTTTAGAGCAAGACTGAATGTGAAGAAGATCGATTCCAAAAGACACTTGGTGTCCTGGGTCAAACCCTTGCCAAAAGAGGGAGGTAAAGAAAAGTGTAATAAATAAAGACAGCAAGTGTAAAGTGCTGTGATTTGCTTTGAATAATTACCACCTAGTTATCAGTTTAGTAGGGTCATCTGAATCATAGTGCTTGATAGCCACTGAAGGATGAAATTTCATTTCCTTGAATTTATCTAATGCCTTTTTGAGCCCCTTTCAATAATATCACTGTGGTAATGTGGCTGTCTCCCACTGATTTCCATATGCATGTGGCCTGTTAGCAGTGCAGTGAGCCCAGCAGTGCCTGGAACTGGTATTTCAAGTATTTGAATGTGTGTGTTTGGGTTCCCTCCACCCCACCCCACCCCACCCCACGCCACCCTTTGTTTTCTACTGGCATTTATTTGTGCATAAATGAGTCAAAGCAGCTGATAGCTTTAAAACACTGAAGAATTATTTGTGTTATATTATTTATATTGTGTTATATTATTATTTGTGCTATGTTTGTGTTATTTTAGTGATTCCCTAGAGTGTAGGTGTGCCACAAGGAAATAAAAAATCATGTTATCTTTAGAGAAACATCTATACCAACACATATTAATTCTATTATCTTTTTCTTAAAAAAAAAAATAAAGCTAAAAAACACATTCCATTTTTTTTAAAAGCAGAATGCATTTAAGGCATTACACTTGCCTGTTTGAATTTAGTCTAATTATCTCTTAATGATTAAACTGCTGGTTCAATATATGTGTTTTGATGAGCTGTAAATTACTATTTTTCAGCTACACGGAATCGGCATAACAACAAATTTTGACAACAAAACATAAATATTCTGAGAAACTGTTTGTCCATGAGAAGTGCCATCTTGAGGCAGCTGAAACTTATAACCTGGAAACTGGCTAAATTTTGCAACAACAGGTTGCCCAAAAAAGGAGCAAAGATAAAACTGAAACAGTTCTGGATGATTTTTTTTATATATATATATTTGCAGAATATATCACTAGGTACTTGGGTACCATTTACAAAATGGAAATCAAAGATACAATATCATCATATCTGCCATTAGAAAAGTTGCCTGATATTAGAGTCAGTTTTGTATCTGCTATTCACACAGTTAATGTATCAGAATAGCATTTATCCTCCCAGTTCGAGCTGTGATGTTTGGAACTGTTGTCAGACTATGAATCAGTTTTAACCATCTCTTCTGGCATTAAATAAGCATAAAATGTGCATATTGTGTTATTTTAGTTTGGTCCATTAGCAGCCTTACTACTTCCTCGAAGAAATAATTTTTGACAACTGATATCAAATTATCTTGTCTCTAGCAACAAATTTTAAAGAAATAAAAAGCCAGTGGATATTTAAAACAGAAACATATATGCCCAAATAGCTAGAAATTTTCATGTTCAGTCAAAACCAGTCCCTATTTCAAGTAGTTTCTGATTATTTGGAATGCAAGGCCCTAATTAGCTGGGTACTACAGATGGGGTGCTTAAAGAAATATCATTTTAAAAATCAGAAGTTAAGATTTCATATGTGTGTCTGACAAATTTAATTGTAAAATTTATTATCATGTTTTTCTTAAATTTAAAGGTGGAAGGGAAGAGGATATCCAAACCCAGATTTTGCTTTAAAAGTCAAATTGATTCATTGCAATATATTAAGTTAAATGGAATATTAATTCTATGCAGATACTGAATAATATTTGTGGTTTAATTTTCTGGTCTGTGCAGAAAGCTGAACACTTTGAAAATTCCTTAAGAAGTCTTCTGGCTGAAGGAGATCCAAAGTAAGCCTCAGATCTTACTTGCAGATAAAGGAATGGAAACTCAAGGAAAAATAGGTTTGCCAAATTTATTTCTAGGCATTGTTAACATAACTGCCACTGCAGCAGTGGCTTGTATTAAATTTAATATTTTGTCCTTGACTGAAATTAAATAAACCAGCAATCACTATTCCATCATTTCCATGTCGAAAATAAAAAGTTGAAAAGTTTTGGAATACTATTAAAAATTTTTCATTGAACTTAAAAAAGTGACAATTTTTTTTTAATCCTTCTGTTAGCCCAGAGCTTAATCTATGTTATTTAAAATAATCCTTAAAAATTTGCAAGGCATGTCATAAACATGGTTCAATATGAAAGTGAATTTATACCAGGCAATGCATGTATTTGGAGCTATTGAGCTATTCTAGTGAAAATTAGATGCTTTAAAGGTCAGTTTGGGGAAACCATACTGTCTTTTAATGCTGCCTGTAAGAATCAAGGGAGGAGGAAATGTTTTGACTGGCATCTTGAAACAGAATTCACTCTTATGCTGTATTTATGACATGAATTTATGATAATTTGTGTTATAGGCTTCAACTCAGCAATGATATGAAAGTCCTCCTTTCATCTTATCCAGATGAAAAGTAAAATTGCCTATTTGTATTTAGATGAAAAAGGATGAAATTGCCTCAAGAAAGTTAATTTCAAAATAGCAGCAAAATGTTTGAGTTGAATTTACTCTGTGCTGTCAGTAGGGTTGAAGTAGAGTAGAGACATGAAGTAAGAAATTCAGTATTTCAAGAACTAATATAAGGGAAACAAAGCAGACATGGAAATAATCTTTCAATCAGAAATTTTATTTGCTGAGATGGATTGTGTTATACAGACACACAAGAAAGGATTACTCTTGTTAAAATAGGATGTTTATATAGTACTTATTGGATACAACATCATGTATCTGACAACTTTCAGGAAGAATATAAATGTGAAATATGGTGTTCAGATAAGCATCCACACAGGGGTAAGACTCTGCCCCTTTTCTCTGCGATGCCAAGATCGTGTTTAACTCAGTGGTAACCACAGCTAAAGCACTATTCAATTATTGGTTAAAATGGGCTGGAAATTAACTGACAGAGTGAAAGTCAGAAAAGCAGGTATAAAAAATAATCTGTATGTCATCACTTCCCAAAATAATTTCAAGATGTCTAGGAAGAGGCAAATGTGGTATTGTTTATCATGCCTGTTCAAGAAAATACATAAAGTATTGCTGTGCTTTTTTCAGCTGGCTCTTTTATGCCAAACAGAAGCATTGAAGTAAATGGAACAAATAAACACAAGAACAAACAGCAATTCTTTCCTTTAGATAAAAATAGCACTCTGTTATACTGTTGGACAATGTCAGCTAAAAATACAAAGAAACAGTGCAGCTCAAATTGAGCCTTGAAGTAAGAAGGAATGGCTGCTAGTGCTCTGCTTCTGCATGCAAAGAGCAGAGAAATTTTCCCAGGTGACGTTGTGGATGCTGTGTAGACCGTGGCACTAAATAGCTAAACCTGCTAATGAGAGGAAATGAGAGTTTGTGAAAGGGATGGGACAGAGGGGTTTAGCAATAGGAGCTAGACTGCTGTTCTGCCTGACAGTTCAGATACTCCTGGGTGTATGTTTTATGTATGTCTTAGTTATAAATAGCACAAGAACTTTAGTGGGACACAGCATGGCTATGCCATGATGAGCTTGTTTTGCAGAAGCCCTGAAGTGTGACAAGGAGTGCTGAAGGAGCTGTTGTTCTGGAGATGGATAGTCAGTTGTATTGGTTGCAGCATGAGTATTTCAGGATTAGAAGATCACATCTATTTTTTCAGCATTTTTTTTTTTTTTTAATTTTAAAGGGAAAAAAAGTTCAGGTTCACATCTGTTCACATCATATCTGTTTTGCTCACTTTGGAGGTCCACTTACATCACAGTGATGGGAGCTCGTGACAAGGTATCTGTTGCCAGACCTAGTCCATACAATATCTCAGTTCTGTAACATAATGTAGGAACATAATTGGAACAAGATCTATTATTCTCTCTCACCTCACTATTGATATCTACTGTGCACTATCTGTGTCTGATATCTATGTTTGAACTACTCCTCTAAAGGTTCCTTTGAAGATAAGGAAAAGAAAAAATATTCTTCAGGTATGGGTAATTTTAAACATGCATTTCTTTCTGCTGCCTATAAATGAAACTTAAGATGACTAGCTGTGATGAAGGTGTGGTGTTTTTGTTGTTGTTGTGTGTTTTTTTTGTTTGTTTGTTTGTTTTGTTTTTCTTGATTTTTTTTCATACTGTAGGTGTCCAGCTGGCCACATGAATCTCAAAGCACAAGATAAGAGAGATCTCTATTATTTTCATTCTTTTTTTTTCTTTTTTAGTTTTGGAGAGGAAATTTTAGCCTTTAGTAATGTTAACACACATTAATCCAAATATTTGATACTCTTAAAATCTGATGAACTATTCATTCAGTGCATAACTTCCTTCAGAGAACTCTATCACCACTGAATAAGGTATCTGAGTATTTCCTGTTGGTATTTCATAGCTACACTTTCACACAGTTTAGTCAACATAGTAGACCATTCCATGCTGCTAGTATCTTGAGGTAGTACATTAACTTAGGCACTAGAAATGCCTTCTATTTTGTAATTGGTCTGTTAAACAAACAAAAAATATGAAGCTCTTTAATTTAATAATAAGTCCTTATCCACAACATTCCCATACTTCTGAAATTGAAATTTAAGCATTGGATTGTGAAGATCTATCCTTAATAACATATCAAGTGACATAAAGCTCTCCTGCCAGAGAGAAAACAAACTATTTGATATGTAGCTCTCATCTAATTCATGCAAATGTGCAACTCTGAGCCACGTAGCGTGGTAATGTTTTATGATAAAAGTGATATATGCTGAAGGCAGATTAGCCAAGATGACTGCTGAGCCAACATCTGCTTTCCAAAAATAAATGTGGAACGCAGTTTCTTGTTAGTGCGTCTCAAAGTGCTAGTAATGTAGTAGGGCTATTTTGTTTATACATATATAAATATGTTAAACATATTTATATGTTTAAAAGTTAATTGAATTTTCATTTTTAAAATGAACCAAAATGTAATTTAATGACTAATGGAGAATGTGATTGTATTCATTTCTAAGGAGCAAGGCACTCAGAGCGGAGATCTTGAACAACGTAATAGTAATCTTAGAATCATAGAATCCTTTAG